>NC_045618.1:90206336-90506961 GCF_009829155.1 Mustela erminea
TGATTCTCAGATATCTTTGCCTGTGGCAGAATTGCACCACCTTTGCAGGAGCCAGGCTAAGTAGTCTACTTGGGTTCATCGTCAGGAGATTTTGTACCCTGAATGCTTTCTGTAGAGCTTTGGAGGACAGGAAAGAAAATGGCAGCCTTTCAATCTCTGGCCCAGAGAACCCAAGAGCTTAGTGCCCCACTCCTCAGTGTGCCCTCAGAGAAAAGCCTCAGTGTGCCTCCCTGGTCTCCAGCCATACTCCGTGCTCACCTGGCCTGTGACCGAGTGTTTTATCTCTGGTGCACAATCCTGTTTGCAGTCTCCAAACCTAGCAGATTCCTTCCCCGGTGCTGTTCCTCCTGGGGTCTCTCCAGATCTGCCTCTTGTGGGGTTCCTGCTCGAAGAGTAGTGCCCCAACTGTGTCTTGGATCACAGTTTAAGGTAACCCCGAGCTGAGAGCTCACTCCTCAGCTCCATTTCTGTAGCTGGCTTCCCCGCTCCAATACCTGGCATTTCTGCCACACTCAGATACCCCCAGTCTTTCTGTGACCCTGGGGATCCTGAGACCACACTGTTCCCATGAGGGCTTCACCCCTGCATAGCCTCTTGAGTGATGCTCCTCAGTAGAGCAGACTTCTAAAAGTTCAGATTTTGTGTTCTGTTGCTCCATCGCCTGCTGGGAGCTGGCCCCTCCCACCACGGTCTGTCTTTCGGTGGCTTCAGATTCATTTCTCTGCATTTCTTACCTTCCAGAAAGTGGTCAAATTTCTATTCCTAGAATTGCCACTCTTCTTCTCTTCTGTCTACTGTTGTGTTTGTAGGTGTTTGAAGTGGTTTGATAAGTACTTAGCTGAACTCCTGGGACCTAATGATATTATAGTTTGCTACTCCTCCACCATCTTGCTTCCTCCCTCTGCTTTGTTTTACAGCATCTTATTGATAGACATAACTTGGCATAGTCAACAGGATCCAGCATGTGTTACCTTCATCCCTGGCACTGCCTTAGAATCCCTTAAGGTACCTACAAGAGTCCACTGCACTCTCTTGTCTCCTTGGTGGCTTCAGAACATGGTGGTAAGTCCTCTTAGGTCTGAACCTCCCACCTTGGTTGAGGTTTTGGCCTTTATTTGGAGGTCTTCTGTTGGTTTGGGTCCTCATTCATTTCTGAGGATAGGATTCCATCTTCACTCTTTTTTGTATTTGTTTATTAAACTGTTTTTATTGAGTTGACAAAAAAAGTAGAAATGAGATGTCTCTTATCTGTTCACATTTACATGCTTTGGAATAGAAAGAGGGATTGGGAAATCAATTTGTCTGTCTTTATCCTGAACTTTCCCCCTTTCTTTGGTTTTTGTTTTTCATTGTTTTATAATTGAAGTATAATTAACATGCAAACAAAAGCAGACTGTTACATACAGAGAGCAAGCTAATGGTTGACAGAGGGGAGGTGAGTGGGAGGATGGGTGAAATAGGTGAAGGGGATCAAAAGTATACTTATCATGATGAGCACTGAGTAATATATAGAATTGTTGAATCATTATATTATACAACTGAAATGAAAATTAACACTGTATGTTCATTATACTTCAATAAAAATGTAATATACTTTTATAAAAATAACTCTTGTCATAATATCTACAGTAAGTTGTTGCAGCATTTGGAAGAATTAAGTATATTGCCCACAATTTAGAATGGGAGGGAAAGGAGAAGGTCTGAAGTCATTCATTCATTTATCAAACATTTATGTTCTGTTACATGGCAGGTACCATGTTGGATCATGAACATTAAAAAACAAAAAACAAACAAACAAACAAAAAAACAGGTAGTATGTATGCCTTGAAAACTCTTATAGTTTAATGGAAAAGATTCTTAACCCAACCTGTTTGGCTAATTTTGATGAATGTTAGAAGAGTGATATATAAGGCTATAGTAAGAAGAAACTTTTCATAGGATGGATTATGTGTTGAACAAGGAAAGATAGGATTGCTTTAGAGATGGGGTGACTCTCAGTTTGAATCATGAACAATGAGTCACTGTAAGGTATTCCAGGTGGCGGGGTGGGGAGATAGCTGTGCAAAATCAGCAGTTCACTAGAGATTTTAGTATATTCAGGGAATTTCAGGATGTCAGAACAGTTGTAGGATATGGTGTTGGTTGTGAACAATAGCATCAATCTCAGGTTAATAATACAGAAACCCCCCATAAGGCTTTCAACAGAGAGGAAACAATTTAGGGGATTAGATATAGATGTTACAGGGCAAATTCAAGATAAAATGAGATAATGACATTAAAAACAGGTACTAACACTTGGACTATGGAAAATAATAGAAGCAGTTAATGTTATGAAACTTGGGAGAGGGTACCTATGATGTTGGGGCTCAGATCTCTGAGGGCAAGTTGCTGCTCAGCTGGTGCTAATACCTTTGAGAATGCATGATAAATTAGTTTTAGAAAACTGAAAAGCTGGAGGGAGAAGCACAGGACATTGATATTTCCTATTTTCTGTTTCAAATTCTTAGTGCACCTTTTGTAGAGCCTGTTAAGAAGTCAGTGAGAAAATAAAAAGTATATTTTTTGTGTCTTCAAGCTTAACATCCTGACTAGGAGGCACCGTTTGGAATGGAGTAAAATAATTGCCATCCTGGTTGACTTTATTGGTCATTCAGCATTCAAACATGCCCTCTATATATTTTAACTTTCATGTCATGTTAATATATTTATGTTTCTACCTAAAAACATGTGATAATCTTTTATACAAAAGAAGACTGTTTCTACAGTGTGTGTGTGTGTGTTTTAACTGTTTCTACAAAAGTGAGAAACAAAATCCCAACAGTCACAACATGATCTTTGGGCACCACTAGTCCTGGTATCCATCTGTAAGCAATGTAAATTTCTCTACTCATTCAGTCACAGTGACTACAGAATATTTTGTAATTAAGGAGATTAAGTTGAAAAGCTAAATACCACTAGGAATTCTTATACAAAATGATAAGAGTGAAGGACAGAGGAGTAGTTAATATAAATAATAATTATTATTATATACCTGTGTGTATGAGAATGTATATATTTTTATTTGTATACACAAAATCCAAAAGGAGGGAAGTATATATAACTGTATCAGTTCTTGTTTGTATAACAGATAAGAGGGATGATTAACTGACATAGTTTCCATCTTTAACCTCTTGATTAAGTTTTACTCAGTTGGCACTTTAATAGGTCTAGTTTCTTTATCTGGTCAGGTAATACAACTGTTGTCATCTGCAATGGAAACAAAGACCTTCAAATTAGCAGTGGCCAGAATTGTAAGGATAAAAAACCAAATCTGTGTGAGTAGATTATTAGGAGCAAATGATATCACCAGCCTTTGATTTTTGGACTCATTTATGTGAGCTTGGACTACACTGCAGTGTATAACATGATTACTCAGAGTATATACTTCATTCTGAAAGACAGAAACATACTTTCAGCATGTTCTTTTTCAACTGGTGCTGTAATTGAGTCATTCTCTCATGCCAGCATCTTTTAAGTGATATTAATTAAGACTGGTGAATTTCATAGTCAGTAGCCAATTTTAAGATTCATTTTGATGTGAAATGAATTTCTAGACCAAAAAAAAAAACTTTGGGTAGAAAAATAAAACATAAGTAAGTCATTCCTTAATTTCACAGAATTTCTTAAATTCACAGAAATTTCACAAAGTGATTTCCTTAAAAATCACAGATTTGATATGGGCAGAAGAATTGTGGACATGAAATGCAAGTTAATTGCAAGCATTACATGTTTATTTTAGTGATGTAAAGTAGTTCACATCTCCATGTTGGAAGAGATCCAGTATAATCAATTTGCCACCAGGAGTCTGACTGGTCCCTATAGAGATTTGTGACATATTGATAGCTCTATATCAGGTCAGCATTTGTCCTTGCTGTTGGCACATAGGTACTCAGCAGTGGTGGCAGCCGGATCAGACTCAGTGAAGAAAGTTGACTTTTGTTGAGCACGTATTATATAGATTCCTTCTCTGTTATCATGATCACAGCATATTTGGGTTCATTAAAGAGGCACCAGAATGGCTGGGAAAGGGGCTTCCTGATGTCCACAGAGTATATGTATTATCTACCTCCTTACACATAGATGAGCATTCAGATGAAGTCAAACATGGTAACATCTTTGTCCTTTTATAAAAACTTTTATTTAGTCATCTTCCTATCTTTTAGTCTTCCATCTAATTTTTTTTTGGTTCCTGGCAACAGGGCCAAACTCTTAGCTATGACCCATTAATTTGTGCAGATCCATATTTCTAACCATTTCTTCGTATAAAGTAGATACGTTAAAATATCCTCTTCCAGGTTCTGCCTATTGGTAATATTTCTCTTCCCTACTGTCTTTCACGGAAATTCTTGATTGAGGTTGTGGTATTGTAGGCATCCAGTCTGGTTGATATTAGTATGGAATGAAAAAAATCGCTAAACAAGCAAAATAAATAAATAAATAAATTGATAAATAAATACATGTATATGTATTTATGTGTATGATCCAAGACTATATATATAACAAATACATATTATATATTATTATATATTATTATTATATATTATATATTTTAATTAATATTATATATCATAATATTATATATTTATTTTATTTCCTATTTTATTTATTTATTTTATTTAAGGTTTATTTTATTTCTTTTCTTTTTTTTTTTTTTAAAGATTTTATTTATTTATTTATTTGACAGAGATCACAAGTAGGCTGAGAGGCAGGCAGAGAGAGAGAGAGAGAGAGAGATGGAAGCAGGCTCCCTGCGGAGCAGAGAGCCCGATGCGGGCCTTGATCCCAGGACCCTGAGATCATGACCTGAGCTGAAGGCAGCGGCTTAACCCATTGAGCCACCCAGGCGCCCCGGTTTATTTTATTTCTTATGTGAATATTCAATTGATTCAGCATAATTTATTGAAAATACCACCACTATACTGAGGGTCATAAATTAATTTTTGTCATAAATTAAATTATTATGTATGTGTGGGCTTATTCCTGGACACTAATCTATTTCTTTTTTCCATTTGCCTATCTTTTTGCCAAATCTCCCTATCTGCATTATTTTATAGGAGCACCTAATTATCAGATAGTTTAAATCTACTAACTTTATACATCTTTACTAAGATAGTCTTGGATCATGTTGTCTCTTCTTGGTCCACTCCTGTGCTGTATACACTTAAGAATCAGCTTGTCAATGTTACACACACAAATATACATACATAACTCCTATGGTTTTGGTTGTGATTGACATTAATATGCATATAAATTTGTATAGATTTGCCGTATATACACATATTTTTTCAGTATAATTTCCAATCACTCCTCTATGTTTTTTATTTTTATTTATATATTTTAAAATTTTTTAAAAGATTTTATTTTTTTCTTTGACAGATAGAGATCACAAGTAGGCATAGAGGCAGGCAGAGAGAGAGAATGGAGGAAGCAGGCTCCCTAATGAGCAGAGAGGTCAATGTGGGGCTAGATCCCGGAACCCTGGGATCATGACCTGAGCTGAAGGCAGAGACTTTAACCCACTGAGCCACTCAGGTGGCCCTCCTCTATGTTTTTTAAATGAACTACATCTATAGTACCACATAGGGAAGGAATTGCAAATGTAGTATCATAGTGTTTCTACTCATGAAATTAAAAATTTCAATTAAAAGTTGAACCTAACAGTCTACTAGTAAGTTATAGGTACTTGATTCATATTATAATTATCAGGTTAAAAAAAATACAAGTCAGTATTGATGTTAAAAACTTTTAAAATGTCAACTTTTGCATAGTAATAATATTTATTTATGCTTTTGCTCCTTCTGTTGTTTCTTCCCCTTTGTGTATTCTGCTTCTTATAGTTTCTTCAATATAATTTTCCTCTGTAATGTAAAGAATTATAAACTTAAAACTGATGATCTGTCTTGTGGTCCTGGCCATATCTATAAATGACAGGACTTGGAGCAATGTACTTAGCCATTCTCTATAAAATATGTCCTTAGGAATATTTGGCTATGGGATTAAATTGCCTGTGTCAAATCCTAATTCCACCATTTACAGCCAGGGAAATATTGTTAACAAGTTATTTAGCTTTTCTGTTTCTTAGTTCTTTCATCTGCAAAATAGAAATGATTATGTATGGGGATTAAATGAGTTAATACATATGAACTACTTTGAAGGGTACCTATCATATAGTAAGCATGAATAAGTGTTTGTTTTTAATTATTATACCTCTTTTATAGTGCTATTTTTAAAGTTAATTATTTTATGAACATATGTGAAAATAATTTGAAAAAGCAAAAAGTGTCATACAAAAATAAAACTTAAGAATCATTTTGCTTTATAGAAGTTACACTTATCAGTAGCCCGGGTTATTTGTCTATATATTCACCTTTATCCACCATTAGAATAATTTTGAAAACTATCAGTATTTTCAATACACACATACATATAATATGTATCATGCATATAATAGTACCAAAAGATTTGGAAATGTCTTCACAGACTTCATAACTTGTTATCAGATAACAGATACTTTTTTCATTATTCTTATTCTTCTTAAGACTATATATACTCTTAGCAAAATTCAGACCTGAAGAGGTTTGGCACTTGGGCTATAGGCCAATGTGCTTGGAAAGAGGAGAAATTGGATTGCTTACTTATATCACTAACTTTGTGACATAGACTTAAAATAAGTTCAGTGGAGGATGAGAAACAATTTCAGCTGTCTGATCAAATTTGAATGTCATAAATTTTAAGTCAAATTGAAAAATATATTTGAGTGACAAGGAATGAAATTTACATCTTAAAAGCCCAATATTGAAACTCTAGACATAAAATACAACCTTCGGTATCTTTAACCCATTTTTAATAAAACCTTGAAGAATAGCAATTTCTAAAATGTCTAATATGTCAAACATTATCTCCATTAATAAATGGTCTATAAACAAAACTCAGATACACACACATGCAAAACTGATCAGGGTCAAAATGAAATGAGAAAAAAAAAAAAAACCAAAACCCAAAAAACCTACCCTTATAGAATCTGTGAAAATATATAAAGATTAATTCATATTCATTAGAAAATAAATCTCTTAAAGAAATTTTCTTTAAGAAGAAGTACTAAAAACTGTTAGACTTTTGGTACAGTGACTACTTAATGAAAAATTTGTAAGAAATTTTTCTATACATAATAGATACATTTGATCTTTACAGCCTGGACTAATGCTATTTAGTTGAAATGTAATTAAAGTCAAATTTAAAACTTAGATATTTTTTCTTAGAAGTACTTAAAATTAAAATAGAAACATAATGTGATTAATATTTATTATATATTTTATTTAAACAATTATAAGTAAGATGTTGTTTCAGTATGTACTCAGCATAAAAATTTGATAGGGAGATATTTCACATTTTTCTAATTCATCCTAATATTTGAAATCCAGTGTATATTTTACAATTAAAACACAGCTGAATTTGGGGTGGTCACATTTTACATGTTCAGTAGCTACATGTCACTAGTGATTACTGTGTTGGACAGAACAGATCTAGATAGTATGAGAAAATATAGGTGAGGTCTTATAAATGGTGCATATAATGTACAGATACAGTCATCTGATTTTTGGCAACTTTTAGCCCTGAGGCAGTTTTTAACCCTTAAACATCTCTGCCAGGTAAAAGGTTTTCAAGATATATCTTACTTTTTATGAAACATGTAAATGATAGATTTAATGTTCATTACTCCTTAAATTTCCAGCATATTTTATAAAATGTCAATTTATCATCCAGTCTTAAAATTAAGAAAGCAGGAGCTATTTAATAGTAAGAACAGAGGGCTTATCTTGCCAATAGAAATGCAGGATATAAAAATCCAAAAACTACTTTTAGGAAATTTGATGTATAGGCCACTGGCGAAGGTCATCTCCAGTTATCCCAGGTATCCACATAAGCTAATGGAATTTATAGCACCTGGAACAATGCCACTTTTCCTGATATGGTAGAAAGAGCCAAAGCAAATTAACCCTGGACCTTAAAGACTGACCTAGGAGGTGATACATGCCACTTTTTGCAGAGTATCTTGACCAATCCTAACTTCGGAGGAATGTGACATGCAATTCTAACATGTACAGAAAGGAGGAGAAGTGTACTTGTGAATAGCCCCAAGAATTACCTCACAATATGATAGAAGCCATGTTAAATAATATAATGGCAGCTAATTTTAATTTTAAAGATACACAAAAAGTGTATCTTTTCAATCTGGATATATGTGATTTTCATCAAATCATTAATATCAATTCCAGTCAATAGTATCAATTCCATATCTAAATACACAGTGGTAAAATATATCAATGAGAAATATTAGAAGAACTCCACAGACAGGGGCATTTGAGTGGCTCAGTTGGTTAAGTGTCCAACTCTTGATTTTGGTTCAAGTCATGATCTCAGGGCTATGAGGTTGAGCCCCTTGTTGGATTCCACACCAGGCTTAAGATTCTCTCTCTCCCTTTGCCCCTGTGCCCCTCGAAAGAAAGAAAGAAAAGTAAGGAAAAGAAAGAAAAAGAAAGGAAAGGAAAGGAAAGGAAAGGAAAGGAAAGGAAAGGAAAGGGGAAATGAAAGGAAAAGGGAAAGGAAAGAAAAATGGAAAGGAAAGGAAAGGAACTCTAGACAGAAAAGAGATTAACTACAAATTGATACAATTTTTAATACAAGACTGGCAGAAGATTTCTATGAAATCAATGCCAGAAAATGTTAGTATATTTAAAGGAATTCAAGGAAAGGTTCTAACAAGCAGTTATGAACACAGGTTATAGTAAACATACTGATAATTTATAAATTTCATTAACTGGCTTGTTACTGGGAATGCTTCCTTGTGTGTGACTAAGCTGGTTGGTTTCTCTACAGTGGTCTCTTTGTAATGTGTCAGTTTGGCTAGACAAAACTACATTTCCCCGGATCCCTATGTGTTTCTGGTTAACCTGGATGAGAAGAGGTATTTTTTTCATGAAATTTTGGCAATCAGTAGTGAAGTAGAAGACTTTTTTTTATTTTTTATTTTATTTTTTAAGTGCTTGGAAGTTTGGGGAAGATAACTTGTTTGTATCTCATACTTTTTTGCTTCTCTGGGAGGTTACCTCATTGTGTGGGAGAGCTTTGGGCTAACAATTGATCTACCTCTTTCAGCTTCTCTGCTTCCTTGACCAGGTGTGTACTTAGCATTGTAAAGATACATTCCAACTTCTCAGGGCACCCATATTCCAACTTCTAAATTTAGGACACCCAGTTAACAAGGATGGCGATGATAAGAAGATGAACATGAATTTCCATGTTCATGGAAATTCTAGAAACCTCTAAGAAGATGAACATGAATTTCCATGTTCATGGAAATTCTAGAAACCTCAGGGTTTCCAGATTGCTTGTGGCCATGCGTCCTACTTCATTCTCATGGGATTAAACTTGTCGCTACTCTTCCCTTATTTACATATGATTTCATATTCTTTGGCTTTCAACCTCTAGCACCAGACACAAAGACAGCAGCTATAAAGAGACAGTTTAACTTCTGTCACAATTGCATCAAGTCAGATCCCTTCAAAGTTTTGCTCACTTCGTATGTAGGAGGAGTTATGTTTCTTTTATTGAACTCTGACTAATACAAAATTTGGCATTGATAGTGCTTCTGATAAAATCTTAATTATGTATTCTCTGTATTCCTCTTACGCTATCTGAAATTGATCTGATTAGATTTAATGGCATTAATGACTCTTCAGTGATAAAGAACACAATGGAAGCTTATGACATGCAGTGGCAAATTACTACCTGTAGTTAATTAGTGCAGGTATTTATCTCTGAAAGGTAAAATTCCTGGTGACAAAGGATTTTGCCATAGGAATTGCTAGTAAATATAAGGATTATATTGGCATCTTTAAGTACACTAGAGAATATGTGGTAAGAAGATATAAAGCTCAAGGCCTTAAGTGAGTTCTCAATTTAGAATACCTGGGTGGCTAAGTCCGTTAAGCATCTGACTTTTGTGTTCAACTCAGGTAATGATCTAATAATGGCTGGTGGGATCAAGCCCTGCATCAGGCTCTGGGCTTAGTGGGGAATCTGCTTAAAGATTCTCTCCCTCTGCCTCTTTCTCCTCTTGTGCTTTCTCTCTCCTTTTCTCAAATAATTAATAAATCTTTTAAAAAAAGTTAGTTCTCAACTCAAGGTCTGCATAGGGAACCTGAGAGCTTCTGTGACTACTCTAAAATAAACACTTATCTTTTGTAGCCCAGAGGCAGAGATTTCTGAAAACAATATCCAAAATCGAATCCTGTAAGTGGCTGGCTTAAAATGCAAATTTTATTTCTAAACATGTAATATATCTCAGGAAGGGATGAGATCTTGAAAACTGGAATGCAGTCATATGGGTAGATTACAATGAAGCTAGGGATAGACCTTGAACTTTTTATAAATCTTAACTGAAATTACTTTGCCAGCAGTAGCAGACCTTCCATACTGTCCATATGGATATTCTTCACCTGCATGAAGACCTGTAATGGCTTCTCTGATGGTGGTTCTACAAGAGTTTGCTAATCCCCCTCAGTACCTATCCCCATCACATTTTCCTACTTCTATATCTATAACTAGACTGAATTCCCAGCATGCCTTCAACAGTGAGATTCATATGTGAACCTTGAGAAGATAATGTTATATAACAACAGAATTGCATGACTTTGCCAATTTGTAGTAACAGAAATCTGTGGATGCTCAGGATATGAGATCAGAGTGTAAAGAATATAAGTTGAATCAGCACACATTTATTGATATGGCATCATAAACAGAGATTCTAGATTCAGTGGGTAGGAGGAGCTGGTAATGACTCTAGTAATTTGCTTACTTAGGTGACTGAATTACCAACCCAAGAATGACCTACAATAAATTTAAATGTCAGAAGGTGTTTAGAAAGGTATCCAAAGACTTAGAAGGGTTGGAATGATAGAGTGGCTTTATAAATCTTTCAAGACTGTCTCTATTTATCCCCTCACCTGTCCTCTGTGAATTAAAAAGGCTGACAAGTCCCATGATATGCCATCTGTGAGCTGGAGACCCAGTAAAGTCAATGGTGTAGTTCCAGTCTTAGTCCAAGGGGTTGAGAACTTGGAACACTGATGCTCCAATTTGACAGCAGGAGAAGGCTAATGTCCCATCTTAACCTGTTAAACAGAGAGAGAATTCTCTCTGACCTTGCTTGTCTTTTTTATTTATGCTTCTAACATTTGATGAGGCCTACACACTCTGAGGAGAACAATCTACTTTATTCAGTTTACTGATCTGAATGTTAATCTCATCCAAAAATATCCTCATAGACACACCCAGAATGTTTAACCAAATATTTGGGCACCCTGTGTCTCAGCCAAGTTGACACAAAATTAATCATCACATTCATATATTCAATGATTATAATCCAATATCAGTCTCTTGAACTTACTTGCTTTCAAGTTTATTGCTCTTTACAAGCTGGAGAGTTCCTCAAAATTAGGGACTCATTTTAATTCACATTCATCTTCATATTCCCAAAGATGTGAGCAAATTAGATAGAAGCACTTGATTAAAGGTACCTGAGGAAAACAGAAGAAGTAGAGTGTGTATTAGGTTCCAGAGATAGAAGCAGGCATTCTCACTTGCTACCATGTCACTCTTAGACATTAATATTATGAGTAATAGAAAGGAGTAGAGTTACTTATTCAAGAAGAAAATAATTTCTGATATTGGTAAAAACAAACACAACCTCTTAAATATGTTATGAAATCAGAATGAAAAAGTCAATCATGAACATTATTAGAGATTTGAAAAGCAGTGTGTGAAATTCACAAAATGCTAGTTATGGCAACCCCTTAACTTGCTATTTAGCATAACTAAAAACATGTTTTTATGGGGGAGGGGCAGGTTATATGAGTTGGGTTTTTTTCCCTTCTAATTGTGGCTTTGGAGGAACTTTCTCAGCTACTTATCTATCAATTGACAGTAATAATACTGTTTCTGAGAGTTGGATGAGGATTAAATAAATTGAGAACAGTGATTTTGTTTAGCAAAATTAAAGGTGTCTAACTTGATAGATGAAAAAAATTGCTCTTGAATCTTGCGGGGGCGGGAGGGAAGGATACCTCATAGACCACCAAAGCAGAGTAACACAAGCTAAAACAAAACAGATTTAGAAAGCAGAACAATAAGGTTTTGCAGAAGACAGTCTGTACTACCTAGATATCTTTACTAATAGTAAATATAAAAAGAAGTTTGTATCTCTAGGTTATTAGAAAAATGAATTATGTCATTATACAGAATTTTGAAAAATATGTTAAATACTTCTCAGGATGCTATTTTTATTTTGCCCACATGCCAACACCTCTTTTTCTATTTTTTTTTTCCTGTTCATGGTATATTTCTAATCTTTAGCTTGAAGTGGTTGGTGATTTTCTTATTTATTCAATCCTCCAGTTAAAGGATCTGGCTTTCAGAATCAGATTGCCTGGTTCTATGTATTTTCTCTTCAGAGTCATGTCCTAGGAACCTACCATACCAAGACCAAGAGCAATCAATAGCAACCCAAGCCAAGAACTAACTGGAATGAAGATAACCAGAATGCAATCAATAGTTTGCCATTTCTCTTCTGTAGGTTTCTAATTTTCCTTCACCTTGTCAAAGAAATATGCCAATCACCATTTTAAGACAGGGGTGGATTGCCCAGAATGGATAAAGTTCCCAAATTACCTTCATAATCCAGACATTTAAAAATTAAGAGTTAAGACTACCATTATTTCATCAATGAAAATTTTAGTTCTGCCTCCATTTTTTTTTTTTTTGGCCAAATGAAGAATAGAAAGTAATTTTTCATTAATCATTATTGCTTTACATCTGACTCTTGATTTTGGCTCAAGGTCATGAAATTGAGTGAGCCCCAGGCTGGGCTTCATGCTCAGAATTCTGAGTGTTCTGTATCAGCATGGAGCCCACTTAAGATTCTCTCTCCCTCTCCCTCTGCCCCTTCACCCCCATGGGGCTTGCACATGCACGCTCTCTCTCTCTCTTTAAAAAAATAAATTTAAAAATTACTGCTTTAGATTTCCAATGAGTAGTGTTTCTTAGCTGCTCAGTTCGACCAACACTGGTGGTTGGTCGAGTGGGACCAGCAGTGGGAGAGTGTCCCAACAATACTGATAGTCTAGATTAATGAAAATTGACACATGTCATAGTCAATATTTTATTTTATACTATAAGCATTTTTAAATATATTGCACTTTTTGGTGAAAGAAATCAGGACATATGGTAGGTGTTCAGCATAAAATTTCATTTATAACCTCAAACCCTAAAAATTAGGTGTCATTGCCATTTTAAAGAGGCAAAAACTAAAGTTCAGAGAAGTCGAATGATGTGTAGAAAGTTTTAAACCTGGAATCAAATGCATATCTGAAATATCTCAAGTGGATAAATTTGTAGCTTTTTATTGTCTTACGATCTTACAGTTAGTGGTATTTATGCCAATTTTACAACATTGGCTTGATTTTATAATTACCCAAGTTGAAATGAAATAAGTCATCTATCTATCATCACTATCACTGCTGCATTTTCTGCAGTTTAGTGGGTTTCTAATTGCATTCAAACCCATTCAGAGGATTTTCTTTTCTTTCTTTCTAAGCCATTATTACTTAGATGGTCTCTCTTCATTAGGCTGAATAAGAGTGTAGATTTCAATTGCTTGGAGAGACTCACAGCTATCTATCCCTGTTACCTTTTTATTATTCCTTCAGAGTCTCATTTTTTACTATCTGGCAAATTTCAAAGACCAGAAATGTTCACTTCAGACATGATTTCAGATTCTGAAATAAAAGTCATACCTGGAAGCTTAATATAAGAGAAGAGAGATGGAATCTGGAAGGATTAGGGAAGTTTCAATGCACTAACTCATTCAATTTCAGGATCAACACTTTGTATTTAAGTTTTGGTTTTCTTCCTTAGCAGAGCATCTAGTTTACAAAAACAGTTTCTATATACACAGTTCTTATTTTCTGGATTAGTTTCTAATACTTTTTCCATCCATTTCTATGAATCAAATCTCCTCTTAGGATTTCTTCCATAGTTCTTTTCTTTATGTCTAGACCTCCTCTTTTTCAGCCTTCTCTGACTTCTTCTTTCATTGTGCCTATCATTTTCTCTTTTCACTGCAGCTGTTAAGCTAAAAAAAATCAGAAAGCTATTGATGTCGCTATCTTTCTCCTGTCACTTTCATCAGAAAAAAATGGAGTTCCAATGTGCAGCATCCAGTTGCTTAGCAACAATATTTTCAGCATCTCTGTCAGCATGAAGAGTGTAAAGCTGTGTCTGCTAATGTGGCTGCATTACAAAAAAGAGCATAGTTGGAGTGGAAATAGGAAAAAATAAGCCCTGAGAAATTCAACAGTCTCAGGATATAATGAATGCAGAAAAAGATGAGCATTTTTCAGGGGAAACTTTCTTTTTACCACATGACATATCACTTGCAGAAAAGTTCATTCTCTAAAGCAACACCTCAGGAGTTATGCAATCAGAAATACCTACATGACTGTTCTGCATCAAGTTATACACTGCCAGATTACTTTATTTTTCTGCCCATATATGTGCAATTTCAGGAACAATAACTTTACTAAGAATGTGTTAGGCATGAGGAAGAGTAAAAATTTTTAATTATAGCTTTTCAAAGTTTGTCACCTTTATTTTTTTTAATGAACAAGAAATGATGGCTTTACTATGTAAGTGTGCAAATACATTCCTATTGTTTTTGTGACTGTATTTTAATCACACCACATCTTTTCTACTCTAATGGACATATGCATTTTTTTTCATGTTTGACATCTTTATATTTGGCTCATTTTCAAATAAAATATTTTGATTGCTTTATATTTATGTTGTTTATGTGTTTGAAAGTGAAGAGATGCTAGAAAAACTGACATAATTAAGTGTAAAGTTGTTCTTTCTGTTAGAAAATGAAAAAATTCTTAAATATAACTTATACTTTGCTAACTTATTTAAAAATATATTTATCACATACCATTTTAGAATTCTGTTTTTGTCAGCTTAAAGGACATTAATGTACAAGTTTACAGAAAACTAATTATAAATTTATTTGAATATTATTTGAATTTAATGCATCTTAATATAATGTGGGATATTTTGTTGTGGCAAGAATTGCAGGAACTGTTATTTTGTGTTCCCATTTTCACTTTGACCTTTATGTGCTATATAGCCTGGAACATGTTTTTAGTCTGAGACTAAGGTTCTCCATCTTTAAATGAGAATAAGATTTCATAATTTCAGTTCTACTAGAAAAATTAAAGTGAGATAATGAATGCAAAACACTAAGCATGTCTGATGTGCTAAAGTATTCAGTAATTTAAGGCTATTGTTGTTTAGAAATTTTCATAAAATAGACTGCCTAACCAGATGGATTTTTTCCAGATACTCTCTCTTTTTTACATAGATGCATTGTTTAACCACTAAGTTGTGCCGGGAGTTGTAGCATTCTTGACATACATACAGGATCCAAAGAAGCAGATGAGATATGAATAATTAAAAATCTTAATAATAACCAGGAATATTGAGTGGGTAGACATTAATATTTATTAATATTTTGAATGAAAATATAAATATTAGACTGTGAACTACTTTATTTCTTTATTTCCATAATTATGGCTTTTATTTTCCTTTATAGAAGGAAGTCTTCCACTTAAAAAGTAAAAATTACTCCATAGTGTATCTTTCTATTTCTAACGGCAAAAAAATTCTCTCCAAAGATCACAAATGAGAATATGGAAATATTATAAATGGTGTAAGTTTATAAGAATGTAAAGAAGGGGTATAAAACCAGCAGCAAACTGCCATTTAAGAGAGTTCATATAGGCCAATGTCAAAGAGGTTGCTTCCTGTGTTCTTCTGTAGGATTTTGATGATTTCCTGTCTCACATTAAGTTTTTCCTCCATTTTGAATTTATTTTTGTGTATGGTATAAGAAAGTGGTCCAGTTTCATTCTTTTGTATGTCTCTGTCCAGTTTTGCAACTTCTTAAAGGTTTACCCCTTTTATAGTTAATATATGGATTGGTTAATATTTATTATTAAAACATGCATTTTCTATGCACAAGGCTATTTTTATGACTGATGTGCTAGGGCACAATAGCATATACAAGAATAATTCTAAGTAGTAAAGACAATAATGTGGTTCATATTTTAATTTTGTAATTATTTTTATATCTTTTTAAACTTTTGGCCTCAGAAAAATTATCTGATAATATGAGAAGAAAATAGGGCCTTCAACATATGTGAATGTGCAGTGCCAAAATTATGCACATGGCAAGTAAAAAATAACAAGTAATTCCCTCATTTGTTTGGAAATATGCAATTATTTGTTATTGTAAATATAGCAAATATTTTCTTCCCAATAACAGCCTGCTAAAATAATTAAAAATAGCATACCAATTGCTAAATTGTCACATACAATTACTCACAAAGTCTTCCTTTAAAGAAAAAAAAAATGTCTAAAAATGGTTAAATAAAAACAGTGTTCTTCCTTCTTGAAATACTTCTTTCCCTTGGATCCTGAAAATAGTAACTTTCCTAGTCTTGATGAAATTACATAAATCTGACTGTTTCTAATAAGCTCTGACATAATGATTATTGAGGTGATTACACTCAATCTACCATTTTGGTAATTTTTCTTAATTAAGAAAGCCCATTCAAAATTTACAATTTTGAGTACCTTGGTTAACTTTAGCTTTTATTTCTTGCATGCCTAAACACATCACTTAACATGTAATAGACACTCATAAATATGTGTTGCATATTAAATATATAATTTCAAAATTGACTAATCTTTGAGTGATATCTAGAGTGATCAACTGTTACTCATGTATATGATAAACCAAAGCAATAGAAGAACTAGGAATTATCATTCAGTAAATCTATGTATGTTATTTTATTTTGTTTTGTTTGATTTGATTTTAATTTTTTTATAGATTTATATATGTTATTTTAAAGATTTATGTATGTTATAATGTTTCAATCTCAAAATAAAGCTTAGTAGAGAGGGAAAGGAGATGATTTCTTTGAGAAATCCTTTGATACAGAAAAGACATATTATTGGAATTCTTGATCAGAAGCCAGAAATTTGTAAACTTAGTGCTTAAAAAATTAATTTGGCAAAAGAATATATATAAAATAAATATATATATAGAAATATTTAATAACTATAGAAATATTTAATAAATGCAGAAATATGTAAATAATATATATTATGTATAATAAAATACATGAAGAACATAACTAATAAATGATGGGGCATGTTATTTTGGAACAAGCTTCAGGAAAGAATTTTATATTATGAATTTCCTTGACCAGGTGTGGCCTCAAAGGACCTGAGCTGGAGCAAACAGCATATATTCCATTCCATCTTCCTCTCTTTATAAGCAATAGATTTTTCTTTTCAGATGGCCCAATGACTTTTACTATTTTTCCATGGGTCCACAGATTATTTTCTGTATATTTGAGAGGTGAGCTGTATATTTCTCTCATACTGCTTACCTCCTATTTGTTCTTTTTAGAAGTCTTTTATAAATCTAGTACTAAATACTTGTGTGCCTCATTATACGTATTTGAGTGAATAAATTAGATTTTTTTGGTCAGTTATAGCAGGAAAATGTGTACATGAAAGAATAAAGTCAAATGTTATTAGCCATTCATTGACAATCTTTGACACCAAATGTAGAACATAAAAAAAAAAACACACCTTTTTTTCTTAAATTTAAATGTGATAGAGGAAAGAATATGTGAGGAATTAAGTATGGTTTCCAAGTCAAAATAAATCCTTTGATATTTGCTGTTTGTAAGTCATTTAAAGTAGCTCTTAGTTATTTCTCTTTGATTTAAAAGCTTATTTTATGGTATGATTGAGTGTTGGAATATTGAGAAGAAGAAAAATACTAGAGGAACATAATTTCCATTCCATGGAGGATTCTTTAACATGGTCTGTGACAGTTGTTTTATAAAAGTTATGTCATGGGAAGATGATCATTCCTACTGACATTTTGACAGAGAAGGAATTATTAAGTTCCTCCCCTCCCCCGATCCTATCTGCTCTATTCTGTGATGTTGGTAGAATTTCTCTGTTTGCCCTTACCCCTGTAAATGTAACACATTTCTCTGAATAGCATATTTTGTATTTCAGCCGAAATTCTAGAAATGCAAGTTTGAACTTTTACAAAGGGCCTTCCTGAACATGGAAGGTATTTTGTGTTGACACTGGAGAGCCATCGCCCAGAAACATCAATCACCCATGATTTAAAGGGAGTCACTGCTTATTGTATGAATGCTCAAAAAAAAAAAAAATGCTCTGGAAAAAAATGTAAGCAAGCTCATCTTTGAAACATAATGACCCTGACCCTGAAGCTATATAACCTAGGTTCATATTCAAATCCATTATTTTCAAGATGTGCATCTCTGGTGAATTTACTTAATTCTTCGGTGAGCTGATTTTGTTACTGATTAAATTATTACAATAATATATTTACCTTGTAGGGTTATAGTGAGCACTCATTTAATGAAAAATGCTTAGAGTCATGCCTGTCATTAGGTAATTCAATAAGTAAAGTCAATGTTATATATTACTGCTCTGATAAAAATTGGCACCTCATTTTTAAAGACATGTAAGGATACTACATTTGTAAGCCATGAATGTAAGAGTCCTTTCAGTTTCCTCATTGGTGGGAGACAATCCAACATGTTGCTACACGTCTTATGTTAATTTTTGTTCTAGAATATCTTTTCAAGTATATTGATATAGTAAACTTTCTTGGAAGACATAATGCAGCACTTGGGCACAGAAGGCAGCTCTGTTTTTTGACTAGGCTTATAATGTCTCCTCTTTGTAAAAGTTAACCAGGTTGGCTAGTAGTTTTCTTAAATGATTAGGGGGTTTCCTAAGATTCATTAGCTATGACATAAACCTGTTGTGTGTGAGCATCCCCATGGGCTTTGCTTCTCATCTCCCTGGGGTGACTTTAATTTTGGGGGGGCAGTGGAACATTCAAGAAAAATGAAGCTCATTCAGCTTGCTGCATTGTGAGTAATAATGCCCCTTTCTTGTGACCAGGATTCTTAGGTATTCTGCAAGCTTCTATGAAACTGTGGCAGGCTAAGTTGCTAGCTTACATTTAGGCTAAGTATACCAGTTCCTTTGCTGTTCTTGACATTCATTGCCTAAACTTCAGCAGAAGTGAGGGTGAGCCTTCAGCCTTTATAAGGTGTAACAATTAGTAAGTGTAGTAGAATGTAAAAATACTTGGCAAATAGTCACCTTATCTTCTACCTTCCATGGAGAATAGTTTCTTATACTGAAATGACTCTGTGTTTATCCTTGAAATTACATTTTACAATACTGTGTGAAAAAATCTTTTAGATGTGCTTGTGTGGGTTGGTTTGACCTCTTGCACTCCTGTCTTCCACTATGGGGAAAAAAAATGCCAAGCTAGCTACTAGTCCTAGACTGTGACAAGACATAAAGCTAACATGAACCCGGTCTTTGGCCTAGAATGAAGTCTAGCTGCTTTCAGCCAATCTTAGCTGAACAACTGGCCAACAGAACTATAAGAGAAAATATTTGTCATTGATGCCACTAGTATAAAGGGTCATCCTGAGAAGCATATAATAAGCCTTAAACAGTAGATATTGATTCCAGGAATTACTAGATAACTGATTTTTCTAAAAATGTCACCTCTAACTCCAATTATTTCTACCTGCAAGATCCAAATTTCCTCTAAGGGGAGGATATATAATTGAAATATAATATTTATTTGCTTCTGATAATCATAAATAAGAACCTTAACACTATTATAGGCCTTTCAGATATACAAATTACTACTTATTTTTACTGTGTGAACAAGAAAATGAGAAGATTTCAGGGATAGTTTTTAAACATTTTTTTCAAACCTAAAACTTAAATTTAAACTATCATAATTATTTGCTACCTATGTTGATAACAGTGTACACATTTGCAACTGAATAGTTCTCAGAAAATAATTTTATAAAAAAATACTTTAATATTTTCTTCAAATACAGTTTTATCAACTTTTTATATAAATACTAGTATTTATATAAATTTATGACATTTGTTACATACAACTTATTTATATGTTACATACAACTATACCCACATATGTATGCACATGTGCACGCATGCACACATACACGCACGCTAAAACTTGGCTAATCCTAGCTAAAAGTTTTTGGAGATAATGACTAATATTAGCCAACTTTTGGCCAGGAGACATAAGAATATCTGATTCCAACTCCCGAGGAGCAGTCTCTCCTCTTGAGGCCTATGAGTAAATGATATTCTGCAAGGAGATAATGAGCAGAGTAATAACTTGGTGTTGACCCCAAATAAGAGTGCATAGCATGTCACCTCTACAAACTCCACTTAAAACTCACCATTTATCCAATAAATTCACTGGGCTCTGGTTAAATTTCTCGAAAAGTAGAAAAACAAAATCCTATCCTGCTGTTTTTTTTCTCTTTGTAACAACCTTGTTTATGTTTGTTAGTTCGTAAACCCAGAGAAGAGAAGAAACTAAGGAAACTTGAGCTACTATAGCAAAAACTATGACTCCTACCAATACATGGTCTCCATGTGCAAAGGTGGAGTACTTCCTCTCTGCCTGTTACCGAGGCATATTGTCCTGGTCCTAGATATGACTGAATTTTTTTTCTGGATTTATGGCAACTGGAGGTGATACTGTAGATACTTTTTAATTTTTTACTACAAAGTAGTTCTCACCTCCAGAAGCAATGATCTCCTGCACTCTGAGATCACTGAGGAAAATGATCCTTAATCCAAAAAATATATATTCCTATATGGGCTATAAAGGAATTCATTTTTTAACTCAAAGTGCATTGACAACAATTGGAGCTCCCCCCCACCCCATAAGAAATGCAGATTCTCAGGCCCTGCCCCAGTCCTAGTGAATTAGAATCTGAATTGAAACATGATTTCCAGTAATATAAATACATGTTAACGTTTGAAAATCCCTTGTCTAGCTAATTTCCTTCCAGGACAAAAACAATGCTCATGTGTAGGATTTTTCTGCAACAAATCCTGATAAACTAAGTTGTGAGGTATTCAGCACTGTTCAGTAGAAACTTCCTATGATGATAGAAACATTTTTTGTGCTTTCTCATATGGTAACCATTTGAGACATGTAGCATATCAAACAGTTGAAATGTGTCTAGTATCATGGAGGAAGGAATTTTTATTTTTATATTATTTTAGTTAATAAAAATTTAAATTTAGATAGCCATATGTTGCTAGTTGCTACCATATCATTCTTTGACAGTCTAGACAATGTTATTTTGTCCCCCTGTTGAAGATAAACTTTTCTTTGTTCATTGAGGACGCTGGAAACAAAGTTTTGTCTTTAAGAGCATGGACACAGGGATTAAGATTGTCTGAGTTCAAATACATCTCAACCACATCCCAGTTGTGTGAATTTCTTAACCTATTAAGCCTGTTTCCTCACCTGAAAAATTAGAAAATAATACTTAAGATTAGTATAATATTAAAGGAATTCATAATCTAAAACCTTTAGAGCAGTGTTAGGGAAATAGTGCTAAATATATGTTGATTGAATCAATAAATATACTTCCATCTCTACTTGAGGTAGAACCTTAAAAACTAAAAGAATGAGTTCTAACAATTTTTTCTAAATTCAGGCACCATATTTCCTTCAGAAAAGTCTGTTAAACACAGTTAATCCAAACCTTAATAGAAATAATGAAGGAGGAATAATAACCAGACGCCTGGACATTAATAGAAGAATAGAAGGAAGTTATATCATTTTGTGACTACTGTGAAAATGGACACCAGATGTTAATAGAATAGAAGGAAGTAATGTGAGGGAATGCCTATGAAAATCTTCAGATCTGAGAATAGTTTGAAAAGTTTCTCCCAAAGATATTCTGTCATCTGGATTGAGAATCACTGCTCAAGAAGTCTCTTTAAATTCTTAACCTTAGCAGATGTATCAGTTGTCTTGCTTAAACTACCTCAACTGTAAGAAATGGAACCCACAATTATGGCATCCAGGGACACCTGCCAGTAAATAGGTTTTCTCTATCTCAAGGTTGCATGCACTTAGGAAATTTTCAGGAGATTTTAAAAAATAAATAAATATTTCCTGGGCCTTAACAGCCAAAACTTCAAAGCAAGCTTTGAACTTGCCCATACTTGACTAGACAGGCTTCAGTGGCCTTCTTTATCATAGGTCTTAAGCTCTTTTCTGCTTGGTATGATAGAATGTGGGGTGTCTGAATGGTCCTTTCACTCCAGCTCCTGAACAGAAAGCAAGGCTGAGGTGAGAATATATCCAAGTACACTTGACTTTTAACAAAAACTGGCCCTTAATTGTCCTTGACTTTGACCGGTAAAGGCCTTTTTCTTCCTTGCTCAGAGGGAAGTCTGCTTCTCCCTCTCCTACTTCCCCTGCTTGTTTTCCCTCTCTTGCTGTGTCTCTGTCAATATAATAAAATCTTTATAAAAAAAAAAAAGTTAAGTTTGAGCTTCTGCAAAAGGCAAATAAAACAAAAGAAAACACCACAGACATAAGAAATCAAAACAAAACAAAACAAAGCACACCAGCATTTTAGACCTTTCCTGCATCTGATAAGATGAAAGGCAGAGTAGCCAAAGAGCATGGCAGACAGGGCACTCATCATGACCACAGTAGGGGCCAGGCAGCTTGATGTGGTATCCTTCACACTGGGCAGCAGACCATCTGAAGGGGAATGGCCAGGCAGAAGTTGGGTCAGCAAGAGTGTTGCAGCTTATGTTGGTGTACATTTTCTTCCTACAGCTTCTTCATCTTTTTGGTACATAGAAGTTCTCCACAGCTTAATGATCTTCTGGACTTGGGTGCCTTATTCTGCTATTCTCTTTAGTTCAGAGACAAGTTATATATAGATACTTAGCAGAGAAAGTGTGAAATGATCACAGAAGGTTGAACCTCAGAGATAACATCTCATCTATCAGATTATGTTTTTGAGAATAACACTGTATCTGACTAACTGGTTTATTATCTCTCCTGTGATAACATCTCTTGTGCCATTGAAAGTTTGGTTTCGGTTTGTGTGTGCCTGTGTGCATGTGTGTATATTTTAATTGTCACTTTTCTAGGTAAGCCCCCGATTCAGGATGTGTTGGAGATCTTACAAATCTAACTATGTAGCTGCCCTAGGTTGTGTACTGCTTGCAGACACGTCACACAATATGTAATTTTAGGACTCAGTACATGGCTGGCATAAAATAGATGCTCAGAAATGTTTTTCAGATTGTATTGATTTAAATATATATATATATATATATATTTACCTCTTTAAAGAAGAGCACTTTATGCAAATATTGTTTAATTAGGAGTAAATAAGATTTTTTTTTTTTAATCTCCAGTCTCTCCTAGTAGAGAGAAAAAAAAAATCAAGGTGCCTTTTTATAAATAATTTTCTCATATTGAATTTTAATTTTCAGCAGAGAATTGGTTCATTTTTCATTATACTGAAATCAATACTCACTATGAAAGGAGGAAGGCCCAACCAAAGTTTTTGCTTTTAAGGAGATTAAGTTTAATTTTGAAATCAACCAGTGACAAAAATCCCACTATTATTGTTCTTTAATAATGGTGTTCTGCTTTTCTTTCCAATTTAACTTTAGTTGTCTAAATGCCAACAAGATAAGTGGATATCTCATGTATTGAATATCTGGTTATTAGTTAAAGTTTAGGTTAATACTTATGAAAATAGATCTTTTGAAAAGAATAATTACAACATCTTGTTTATTGTTTTAAAAAATTTATTGACAAACCAAAGTTATATTAGTATGGGCAATTTTGGATATTATATAATAACACGTTCACAAAATCCTTCAGAAGAAAGATTTTTTTGTCCTTATTTCCTCATTTTAGATATGAAATACCTGGAGATGTAGTTAATTTCAGCTTTAACTAATAAATTTTTTTCAACCAGGATTAAATTCTAATGAAATATCTTTTTTGCTTAGTCTTGCATAACCTATTTGTTTTACTCATATTTTAAGTATTTTTCCATGTCAGTTTATCTCCTACCACTTCATCTCCTACCACTTCCTTCATATATTCCATCAAGAGTGAAAGACAGGGGCGCCTGGGTGGCACAGTGGGTTGAGCCTCTGCCTTCAGCCTCAGATCATGATCTCAGGGTCCTGGGATTGAGCCCCAAGTTGGGCTCCCTGCTCAGCAGGGAACTTGCTTCCCTACCCACCCCCCACCGCCCCTGCCTGCCTCTGCCTACCTGTGATCTCTCTCTGTCAAATAAATAAATACAATCTTTAAAAAAAGAAAAAAGAGTGAAGGACAACTTATTCAACCTCGTTTTTGGACATTTACATTATTGCAAATTCTCCTATTATAATACTTTGCTAGACATGCTTGAAACTAGATCTTTGTTTATATATAATTATATCCTAAAGTTGAAAGTACTGGATTGGGCATATTCATTTTTTACAATTATTGATAAATGCTATAAAATTATTCTCTAGAACTCTAGATATGAAAATAAAGTTATAGGGATTTGAATTTTAGTGATTTTTTTCCCCATGATATGGAGATCACTATATTCTTATAAGAAACTTTATGTACAGAGAATAAAAATCTGGGTTTAATTTTCTTTCTTTCCTCCCTCTCTCCTTCCCTTCTTTTCTTTTTTTTCCATCTTCCCTTCCCTTCCCTTCCTTCCTTCCTTCCTTCCTTCCTCCCTCCGTCCCCCCTTCCTCTCTCCCTTCCCTCATACCTTAGAGAGAAAGAGCAAGAGAGAGAATGAATGGTGGGGAGGGGTGCAGGGAGAGGGAGAAGCAGAATCCCTGCCAAGCAGGGAGCCTGACTCAGGACTTGATCCCAGGACCCCCAAGATCATGACCTGAACCAAGGCAGACAGATGTTTAACTGCCTGAGCCACACAGGCACCCCTGGGTTTAATTTTCTTATCATTTCATAATCACCATCACCATCATCATAATCTCAGGATTAGCAGGTGTATCCATTTATGTTTTAAATCAGCTCTTTAGGGACGCCTGGGTGGCTCAGTTGGTTAAGCGGCTGCCTTCGGCTCAGGTCATGATCCCAGCGTTCTGGGATCGAGTCCCACATCGGACTCCTTGCTCGGCAGGGAGCCTGCTTCTCCCTCTGCCTCTAGCCTGCCACTCTGTCTGCCTGTGCTTGCGCTCTGTATCTCTCTCTCTAACAAATAAATAAAATCTTTAAAAATAAATAAATAAATAAATAAATAAATAAATCAGCTCTTTAATAATTAAAATGAGGAATTTGTGAAATAAAATTTGCTATCAGCTATTTATTTGGCTGGGGGGGGAAGGGTTAAAAAAAGGAAATTGATATACTATGAAAAGTGCTGTCAGTAATAATGGTGGACAACTTCTCAAACACTGTACAATGGATGTCTTTTTGTCACAGTTTTCATTCCTGGGGTCTCCAGATTTCTTAAATGATTTTTATTTCTTATGTATTAAGCTTTACTTTTTATGCTGTAGGATTCTACTGTTTTTGACAAATGTATAGTGTCATGTATCTACCATTACATATCATCCAGGATGCTTTAAACTGCCTTAAAAATTCCCTATGCTTTACATATTCAATTATGTTTGTGTACCATAATACTATCTTCCAGCTATAGGTTTCTAACTTAAGTCATAATTCCAACATACCACTGAGGGACAAGGACTAAATAAAACCCAAGAAGAAAAAGTTTTTTTTAACACTGAGATCTAGTCTGGTAACAAGTTTGTTATCTGGCCCCCAGCCTTCCTTACCTTCCAGTATTCATGCTCATATGTGATATTTATGTAAAGCATTTTAACCTGCTACACAACTAATTCACCTGTCAAATATTAATGATGCTTAGAAGTGTTGCCTTTCCAGTTAATGTAGTTTTCAGTGCAAGATTATTACATAGAGTATCAATGCTGCTTGACATTTCTGTAGCAGAAGAGAAGGCAAATAGAGCCTCAAGTCCTCAGAAGACAACTGTAGCAGAGATTATGGTCCTTTTAAGCAAGTAAATATATCATTTTTGAGAAAGAGTTTTGACATAACATATGGCTCTGATAGAGAAGAAGTAATATACCAGGACAACAAATGGCTATCTTAGATGAGTCAAACCACTGTACTGCTCATGTCTCATTTAACTAGCAGCAACTTTCAATTCTATACTCCGATAGGGTACCACATTCCAGGAGAGCTAGCTAACCCATTGGTTAACTGTTGGTTACATTTGACACTTTTCATTATGAAAAGATCACATATTTGTTCTTTTGGAATAGTGGCTTATCCCAGATTTACATTTTCTTTATCTACAAAGATGCGTATATCATCAACACTACCATTCTTGGATTTTCTGAATACTTTTATTCACCATTATTGCTTTTCATACAGTATTACTTCTGTCCAAGGAAATTACTTTCCAATTAAATATGAAGATAACCAATTAAATCCCATAACTTTTCTGTTCTCTCAGTTTCCAGAACCACTGGATATATAAAAGATGATAATGATATATTAAAGCTCATTACAGCAGCAGCCCAGAGAAAACATCCTGAATATTTGGAATGCTATTTTAGTGATTGCCAAGTATTCTCTAACAAATAATCAATCTATATTGTTTTTTATGCCATAGCTAGTGTACTCTGAGTTCCAAGAAACAAGGGGGGGAAAAAAAAAAACTTTGCCTGCCCTCAACAATTCTGATAACCATTTTTGTCACTCTAGGCACTGCTTTTTGGAGCTCTTAGAATTCAAAAGCAAAATACTTCTATCAGGAGACAATCCAGGTGAATTGAAAGTTGTGACCTGTCCTCCCCACCCCAATCAGCTCTCTTACTTGCTGTACATCCAAAACTGGGGAGAAATAATGTTGGATTGAGTGATAGATTTTAGCTATCAAGATTAAAGAGAATTGCCACCTGAAAAATTAGGTAAAAGGAAAGTAAAATGGAACCAGGAGAATGCTGGGAACATCTTAGAACTTCGATGAATTTTCTCAGTCTTTCTGGTGATTCTGTAAAACATTCTTTCTGTAATATTTTAAGAGGAACTAGTTTTTACTCTTAACTTTAGAATAAAGCATATCTCTAATACATCAGCATAGTGAAAGATTTATTAAAGACACTAAATGCATAAAGGAAAAGGTAGATCATTTTAACTAGATTGTATTTTAAAATGTCAGTCAAGAAATACTCATAAACAATGAAAAGACAACTACTTGCCTCTTACAAAGCATACATTGATTCATACTATATCTTCAATAAACTATAAACATTTTGATATTGGAAATCATTTCATATTTGATGGTGCTAAATAAATAATTTAATTAAGTTCTTTTTAACTTAACTTGAATATTATTACCAGAAAAGGATTGTAAATAACTGTATTCTTTAGAAAATATATGTGAAATATTATCTTATATATTTATTTCAAAATATAAATCTAAATTATGCAACAATTGAAATAAATTACACCAGGATCCATTGTTGTAGTTAATGAAATGACATTCTCTAGTGAATATGGGTCTCTCGTATTGACAGTACACTGAAATGTCACCACAGGAGGAACATTAGCTGTTATTTATATATACATGTTTGGAAAAAATACTTCAAATATTTTGTAATATTCAGATTTGCTTAATTTCCCTGTTCCTTTTTAATAAAACCAAATAAAGATCACCAAGGGCATGATCAGCAAAATATGAAGAACACATAGCAAACATAATTAAAAAATAAAGAGACAAGCAAGGAAGCCCTAATCATGTAAAAAATAATAAAAAGTTATTCAAGATGCGTCTTGGTTAAATAGTCTCCAGATGGCAGTCTAGTACTACCTCAGCCTAAAACTCGAGCTAGACATGCTGGGCATCTTCTGTGTTCTTAAATTCTGGCAAAGGGACCACTTAATATTTACCATTCTCCTTGTGGAAACTGGGAGTGAAAACTCAGTTTATTCAGTTAGCTATTTAGGGCTTTCATAAAACATACAAGAAGTAGTTCTGTACCATTTAGTTACTCTTGGAATCAAATATACATAGATTTAATTTTTCTCAGATTTATATTTTTTAAAATGAAAAAGGTATCTATTATAAAACTTAGTTTTTTTATGATATTACACTTCAATCAATATGACATCCAGTCGAAGTCTAAGGAATAGCTGTTCTTTCCATTCTTAAAATGATATTTCCATTAGACCCATGTTCAGATAAGATCGACTGTAAATAATTCTCAAAGGGTCCCTAGCCTTTAGTTCATTGTTAATAATGTAGAAGAGGAAAAAAAAATCTTATTCTAATGTAGCATTTCAGTAATTTAAGATTATGGGCCTTCACAAATACTCCACACTGTCTGTTCTTCATTTAAAAATTACATCTTCTCTATATTCTTTGCTTGTTTATTATGTTAGTCAGTTTAGGGCACCATGACAAATACAGTGTGACTGGGTGGCTTAAACAACAGAAATGAATGTTCTCACGGTTCTGGAGGCTGGGAAGTTCAAGATCAAAGTGCAGGCCTATTTGGTTCCAAGGGAGAGCTCCTTTCCTATTTCACAGACACTGCCTTTCACTTTGTCCTCACATGGCAGAGGTTGCTCTCTTATATTCTTGAAAGGTTTCCAGTCCTTTTGGTTTTGGAGTCTATTCTTATAACCTCATTTAATCTTAATTGCCTCCTGTAGGCTCAGTCTCTGAATATAGTCGTGTTGGGTGTTAAGGCTGCACACATGAATTTGTGGAAGGGTGTGTGGGGGGGTGGGCGTGGCTGGGGAATTCAGTTTACAACATCAGTTAAAACCAAAGAGCAAATGGCTTCAGTGGTTTAGTAGAGCCATTTTCCTTTCTGGCCAGATTGTCATAAATGAGAATCTAGTAATCTATCTGCTATTACTTACCTGGTAAGTTCTCTGTTAAACTCTCTACTGATTTCCACTATAAAATGGGGAAATCATGGTTTCTAGTATAAATGAGACTTAAAGTGAAAAGTTAGAGTAAGAATTATGTATACTGTATTAGAAAAAGAACAAAGAGTAAAACTCACAAAAGAAAACTAATGAAAATAAGAAGAATCAGTAGATATTAGGCATAATGGATGGTTTCTTTGAAGAATATGTTTGTTTATTTCCAAACAAAAAGAGAATGGTTATAGTAACTGAATGGAAAAGGAATAAATTAATAAAGAAAATTAGTTGCAGAGAAGTATTTTAAAAACTAGGCTGTGAAAAGGAACTCACTTTTAGAACCAGACGAGATGAAAATGGAAGTAAAAGAAAATCAATCTGGTATGTTAACTAAATACAATATGTGAATTCAGAAATTAACAATTTTAATCCAAATACATTATAAATATTATAATGTAAATTAAATTACATAACTGCCTCCATTATTTCAAGAAATATCTGCTATTTTTAAACTATGTCACTGACTGCAAAAAAGGAAAGTATATAAAATGAGCCATAGCTATTATTTTTTAAACACCATTTGTTTATTATGAGAGTTATATATTTTCCTTAAAGGAATTTGTGAAATATAAATAAGAAAAATATATCATCAGAACACAAAATTGACAAAAATCTTAAAACTTACATCTTCTACTAGGGTAAAAAATAATCATTTAAATCTAAGCAGTTAATTGAAAGCCATAAATAGTAATCCAATATTAGAAAAACTACAGTAACTTTGTAAGCTAGAGAATTTATATTGGTACAGAACAGAAAGTAAAATTCACTAGAAATAATAATGAATAGATATCTTTTAATTATGAAATAAACTCCAGTGTTGAACCAGAATGGTATTTTATATTGTTTTATAAATTTGAATGGATACATGTATTTGTATTTTTGACATTTAAAAAGCTGAAAGCTGAAACTGTTGAATATTAAAATACATTTGATCATTTTAGTATCACTCATTCATTATTCCTTGGGAAACATGTAATTATTCATTAAATTTGATTCTTATTTATAATAAGTAAATCAGTCTGATGGAGTCTTAGGATGTCTCGATAGTTTTTTTTTTTTCCTGAAAGCCAGATGAAATATAATAAAAATCTTTTGAAATTTGATATCATTATAATTTCCATTAAAAAATGGGTGGAAAGTGCTCTCCCACAATCTAGGGCAAAAGCTGTTTTCTTAACCTCCTGTTCTTGGAGGATAGATAATTCATGTGAAATATGGAGAAGCTGATTTCCTGTAATAGTTAAGAAGGGATGTTTTTAAATGGCCCCATCATCCTTAATAAAATGGTATAGACAGAACAATGAGAGCAACTGTGAAAGGAATTTCTGTGTCCATGTGTATCAGTCAGGGTCCCAGAAGGAATCCAAGGCACTCAACAAAGGAAAATTACAGGAAGATTTTAATGAAAAGACTGTTTCACCAAGGTGTGCACACAGTATAAGGAAACTACAGAGGATAGAATAGTTCAGTACCACTGCGCTTTTAAGAGTGAAGTTGTAACCATCCTGAGGCTGGAAAGAATGAGAGACAGGAGTGATTCCTGGAAACTGATAGTCATATACTGATGAACTGTGAACTTTGCAGGAGTTAGGTACAGTGACCTCCATACAGTTGAAAATCCATGTATAACTTTTGATTCCTCAAAACTTAACTATGTAACTACCAGTACATTACTGTTAAGCCTTAACAATAACATGAAGTTGATTTAACACATATTTTGTATGTTATATGTATTATACACTATGTTCATTTTCTGAAAAGAAGCAGTGACCTTCAGTCAAGAGACAAAGTCACACAATGGCCACTATCAGAAAGACAGCCAAAAGATGCATAACTTAACTTACTATTCTTCACTTTAATCTCCTACCAAGTCCACTAGTTAGCTGAGCTCTGTCAGAACCCAGAGCTAAGGGAGCCCTTTGGTATAGTCTATGCAGGTCAGTCCTCTGGGTTAGAGGCTAGAGTAGAGTGGAGAAGGTCAAAGAATGTATATTGGTCATTCTTCTTCAGAGAAATAGAACCAATAGGATATGTATTATAGGAGATTATAAGAACTGGCTCATGTAATTATGAAGGCCAAGAAGTCCCATGATCTGTAGTCTACAAACTAGAGAACCAGGAAGGCTACTGGTGTAAGTTCAGTTCAGGTCTAAAGGCCTGAGAATTAGTGGTCAATGATATAAATCCCATTCTAAGTCCAAAAGCCCAAGAACCAAGAGTGTTATTGCCCAAGGTCAGGAGAAAATGGATCCATCTGCTCAAGCAGACAGCAGTTCACCCTTCCCTTTTTTTTCTGTTCAGTCCCTTCACAGATTGGAAGTTGCCAGCCCACATGGGTGAGAACAGATTTCACTCAGTCTACCAATTCAAAGGTTAATCTCTTCCCAAAACACTCACATAGACACACCCAGAAGTAATATTTCACCAGCTGTCTGGGAATCCCTTTGTATAGTCAAGTTGACACATAAAATTGGCTATCACAGAATGGATCTAGCAGGGCAACTAGTAGCTATCTGGAAGATAGTGTCTTTCCAACAATCCTTAAGAAATATTTATGAAATGAATATAGTAAGAATAGTGAGCTTCTATTTGGCAATTCTAATTGAACTGAGTTTAATTCCCATCGATAGTTGGTTAAGATCAGACATTTTAAAAGCTGTTTAAAGGTGAACCATGAGAGACTATGGACTCTGAAAAACAATCTGAGGGTTTTGAAGGGACGGGGGATGGGAGGTTGGGGTACCAGGTGGTGGGTATTATAGAGGGCACGGATTGCATGGAGCACGGGGTGTGGTGCAAAAATAATGAATACTGTTATGCTGGAAATTAAAAATAAATAAATAAATAAACAAATAAATAAATAAATAAATAAAAAATTCTTTACTAAGTCAGAGTTGTGCTGATCCACTTACCCATCAGTTTTTTTGCATTCTCAGATTTTTTATGGTATACTTTATTATGTATATTCTGTGGACTTCCGTGGGTCCACAAAATATACAGATTAAATTGTGACCTCCCTGTCCTACCATTTAAGTCTCCTCAGTCTAAAATTAACCTGTCATTTTCTCCTTAATATCTTATGGTTAAGCATTTAAAACAACCATTTTCGGGATGCCTGGGTGGCTCAGTTGGCTGAGCAGCTGCCTTCGGCTCAAGTCATGATCCCAGTGTCCTGGGATTGAGTCCCACATCAGGCTCCTTGCTCGGCGGGGAGCCTGCTTCTCCCTCTGCCTCTGCCTGCCATTCTGTCTGCCTGTGCTCGCTCTCTCCCTCTCTCTCTCTGACAAATAAATAAATAAAATCTTTTAAAAAATAAAAAATAAAAATAAAACAACCATTTCCATTCTTTCTGAGTATTTTAGCTTTTTTCTGGAAGCTTGATAGAGATGAGATGTCAACTATGTTATTAGGCCATATGGTTATGGCAACAGTGACCCAAGTTAGAAGTCTGTATCTGGACAAGGAGAGATAAAAATACTAGGTAGAGCATATCTTTGGGCTTCCCTGAATCTGATGTTTTTGTAATTGGTATATCCCAGGCAGAGACCTGGATGCTCTCTATGGTATTGTATCAAGTCACATCCTAAAGACCTTATGGCTTCACATTATTTCGGTACCAGTCTGATAAATTTTATTTCATTGCTTCTGAAAGCATTGCCTTCATTGCTTCTAAATCTCATTTGGTGAGATATAGAGAATCATCCTGGATAGCTCTGTGGACTACTCCAAGAACTATTCTAATGGAAGATAAATATGTGATTCTGCTCTGCTGGCATGCTCTCTTTTCTCTCCTATAATCTTCCAATGAATCTAATGCCAAGGTTAACCTTAGCTATATAACAGATTATTAATATAATGTAAACAGCAAGGGTAAATTCAAATGCAACACATTTTTCTCCATTACCTAGGTTCCAATAACTGCACTTTAGAATCAAGCAGGAATTGCATTTTACTGATAATCCTAGTGACAGAAATACAGATGCTTAAATATTCTAGAGGTTTCTTTTTCTTCCAAGTTAAATAAAAATAGAGTTAGATTTTCTCAGTCTAGTAGTATAGCTTCTATACAATATTGCCAGTGAAACATAGGGTCCTCCTCATCCTTTTGCTCTGCCATTCTCAGTGTACAGCTTCCCCCTTAGTTGCCTCTTGATTTCTTAGAGGTTCAGGAATCGTCTATGTTCAATGCTGGTGAAAGCAAAAGTCTACTGGAAAGAGATACAAGCAGATGAACCAACCACCTCCCTCTTTGCTTTCAAAGAGCAAAGAGATACTATGCTCAACAAATTGTATTAAATTTTTCCTAAGGTACTAAAAAGAAGGAGGAGGAGAAAGAGGGGACAGAGAAGAGAAATGTAGTTTTTTTATTTAGTTGGAAAGTTGTTTCTATTTACAAAATTAGAATGTCTTCTTTAAAAAAAGAGGTGAAGATAATATCAACTTCTGTAGTTACTCTTTTACTTTACTTGTTAAGGTTTTCTACATTTTTTTCTAAGGCTAATTAAAAAGGAAAGATATAATTTCACAGAAATTGATTTCTACCTCAATCCCTCTGTTAAATGTTTGTATTTTTAGTAATACAGCATTGCTATGTTAAGGTCAACTTCAGCATGCCCTTTTGCTCCAAAAATTTTATCAAATGAATCAGTAAGACTTTTTAAATGACATTCTGTGTAATCAATTGCATATTCCATCCAAAACCACCAAATTGAGCAAACTTAAAATAGTATGTACAGATATAGTGTAGTAATTCAGAGGAAGAGAGATGTGAGAGTAGAAGGTATCAGAGAGGTTAGTCTGAAGGAAGCTTTATGTTTTTTTTTCAATTTTTAAAATAGATACTCATATATATCTTGTAAAAGTAAAAGCAGTACAGAAAAATAATTTTTATTTTTTATTATTTATTTATTTATTTATTTTGCATTAGACTTTAATTTGACCTAGACCAGTGGCAGTTCTTAGGATGCATTACTCCTCATCTCTATATCTAGTGAGCACTACAGTTGTCCACTGCAGTGTTACTGATTCACGCAGCTCCTTGTCCTTTCTCCTTTGGTCCTTGGCTGTTTCTTTCATTGTTTTTGAGACCAACTCTTGGAGTGAATAGATTGGTTAGCTAATTTTCTTCATTTCTATTGAGTAGAGACCTCTGATCTAGTCTCATCTACAGAAAAGCATAGTCCCCTTCTTTACAATGTACCATCTAGCTCTGCTTTTCCTGAATAGAGATCAATTTCAGAAGTTTGAAAGAAATTGTGACTGAGTAACACAGAATAGGACTTATCTATTTATTTGCATATATAAAACACCTTTGTGATGGTGCAGTGTTTGGAGAATGTGTATGAGCTTCAGAACTTCACATTGCTTTTTCTTTTTCTTTTTTTTTCCATTCCATGATGGTCATGTGTGTTTTTAATAGATTATTTTTAATATACCAAGGAAGTGGTTTAGATCTGCGAAAAAGAAATGAGAAAAAAAGAGGACAAATATAAATGTGGGTTTCTTCTAATTTTATATGAATAATTTATCATCCTGTATATTTAAATTATTCTTAACTGGCCATCTAGTGCTTTTTAATTTTATATAAATGTGTACATATTTAAATCCTATTGAGGGTTATAGCTAAGGTAGAGAGAATTTTCAGAATATTTCTAATGCATATCAATTAGGGAAGATTAGATTTTATGGATTTCTAGTATTGCTTAAAAACACTTTTATTAATTTTTATTTCAGAAAGATATAAATATACATAAATGATCATTGCCTATTTTGTGAAGGGGTGACAGTCATTAATTTTAACAAAAATATCATTATTTATTGTAACACTTATTATTAAGCAGTATTTTATCTTTTTTTTTAGAGGAGTATTTGTGTTCTATTTGCTTAGTTTGGTTTTATTTTTACTATATTCATTTAGTTATTAACCAGTTACCCCTTGAAGCTATTTTGAATGTGAAAAAATTATTGACAGTTTATCACTGATCAATACTGAATCCTAAAGGAGTTATTATAGAAATAAAATCACATCTCTTCATAAAATTTTCATTGGTCTTTCTGGAAAAATGCATATAAATTAGATAAATAGGTTAGAGTAATATATATTTATTAGTTTGTCCTTGGTTAGTAGTTTCCTTAGGCTTGAAGCTCGGTTTTCTATACATGGTTTTTGGAAGATGATATCCTGCTGCAGCCCCTTGTTCTGTCACTGCTATTAATTTATTAACAAACAGCACAAGGAAACCAGTGAATATTACTTATTGGTACCAAAAGTAATCACATTTTAATGAACTACCAAGAAACTATGTTGTGCTAATTCTTCCCTGTTGGCCAATTTAGGGAAAGAAAATAGATGAATGCTTTTAAGTGGACATATGTTCTATGAGATTGTTTACAGTGTAGTTTAGGAATATGCACACCAAAATGGGCAAAAACTGCTTAATCTAGCTAAGTTCACATAGCTAAGGTGTGACTAGAAAATATAATGTAGCTTGGATGATTGCTCTTATACCAATTCATATGCAGGGGTCTCTTACCAAAAAAAAAAAAAAAAAAAAAAAAAATGAGGAAACAGCCTAAAATGGGTGGGAAAAGAGACCAGGATTCATATACTACTTTCCCAGGCTTGCATTTTACTTCACTTTGTAACTCACAGGTTAAAGGTTTTTAATTCTGAGCTTCAGATTCTTTTTGCATAAAATGATGTAGTGTAATTTACTCCCTACCTGGTTATGAGGCAGTTCTTTAAATAATAGGAAATCCAGGTTTTATGAGATGAAATTTTAGGAATAAAGATGTTTCCCAGCATGCCACTTGGAATGGAAGGGAGCTACATCTTGAAAGAGAAATAAATGAATTGCTTGTGTGGCTAAAGGTAAATAAATAGTCACATATTTTATTACAAAATTAAATAGGTAAATTAAGCCAATGAAAGGGTTTACTATTGCACATGAGATATTTATAATAAAAGTAAAAGCTCGTTGTTACAGAATTTTACTTGATAGTGCAATAGATTTGCCATAGCAGAAGCTTTTCATTACCACTAAAGTTTTAGTTACCAAACCTTGATTTAAAATGGAATATGCGGGGTGCCTGGATGGTTCAGTGGATTAAGCCTCCGCCTTTTACTCAGGTCATGATCTCAGGGTCCTGGGATTGAGTCCCACATCGGGCTCTCTGCTCGAAAAAGCCTGCTTCCCCCTCTCTCTGCCTGCCTCTCTGCCTACTTGTGATCTCTCTCTCTCTCTGTCAAATAAATAAATAAATAATCTTAAAAAAAAAATGGAATATGCAGAGTGTGCAAAAACATGGTTTAAATATGAATACATTTGACATCAAATAAAGGTACAAAGAAAAGTATGTATCTACAGAAGAGAGAAGGTAAGGCTGCCAGGAAAATGCAGACACCAGAATGAAACATGCTCTTAATCAGCATCCTCTAGAAAGCTGCAGGAGCCCTGAACCTAGAAGAGCTGTGTGATGGTACTTAAGAAGCAATGAGAGGAAGAAGCCCATATGCTGCCGTGCATCCCTCAGGCTCAAATGGTCTTTTGGATTCAGTTTAGTGCTTGTGGCTGCCACACAAGCCACAGGGTGGCCTTCCTCTTAATCTTGCCTAAAGATTTCAAAATAGCTTCCTTGCTATGAATAAAAGGCAAAATAAAATTTTTAAAAAGTTGAAACTTGTACTGCTGCCATAGGAACAGCAAAAACTGCTTCCGCTGTGCTGATAACACGGTGAAAGGAGGGATCGCCATTAGTGCGGGGGTGGGGGGGAAGTTACCCGTGGCCCCAGTAGCTGCGGCTGTGGTTCATCAGCCACTTGACCACTCACAGGGTAGGCTAGCCAGCAGCCAGCCCTGACGCGATCTCAGCAGGTACCTGCACGTTCATGGGAAGTTGTCACTGCAGTGAGTTCCTTACTTGCAGATGGTGTTAAGTGTGTGACACTGATATGTAACAAGCACATAGATATCCAGATATTCAAATTTCCTTATAAACTTGCCCCATAGCTTGCCCATCAGTTTTTTAAAAACAATGAATAAGAAACAAACAGAAAATTATGTCAGAATTACTTTATAACATTCTCAGCCTTTGAAGTTTTGGGACAACTCAATCTTATATTCTCATGTCTAAATATAACCAGTAAAATGGGTAAAGGAGATTAGAGAGGTCGTTCAAGCTGATTTTATCTGTTACAAGGTACTAATATATATATATATATATAATATATATATATATATATATTTTTGGGTAGATGTTACTTTTGTTTTTAATATAATTTATTTAATTGACAATTTATATAATTTAGTTATTTTTTAAATTTTTTATTTTTTATAAACATATATTTTTATCCCCAGGGGTACAGGTCTGTGAATCACCAGGTTTACACACTTCACAGCACTCACCAATATTTTTATTGGTTCTAAAATCTCAAATTATTTGAGATTATTTTATCACATTATCACTGTTATAAAATTAGTCCTGGGACCAATCTTTCCCAGAAAATTTTTTTTAATCTTTACTTTTTCCAGTTTTGTATAGGAATTGTTAGCACTATGTTTGCATTCAGGGTTTTCCAAAAGCCTAAAGTGTTTCACCTGCTACATTATTCCTGCTCTGAAAGACAATACTTGAAAATATATGTCTTTGTCCTAACTGAAAGGAAAAACTGCATGGAGTTTGAATTTAATGAATCTGAACAGATCAGATACTGAGCTTTTTATCAAAGCTACAAAAAACAGTTACCTGACAGGGAATTTTTTTTTTTTCTCCTGGAAAAGGAAGGCTTATATTTGATCACACAGAGATCTAATTGAACATACTTCAGAATGAGTAGAGTAAAGTAGTTGTTCAACAGTGATAAAAGTGTAAGAATTTTCAATATTGTCTTCATTGGAACATTGTTTTTTCATCTTCTGATGGATTTAAGTGGAAATATTTGTAGAACATACTAAGTTACAATATGACTAATCATTATAGACATCTAAGGTTTTGATTTCTTAATTTTCAGTGTCCCCTATACAAGAAATTCTTGTGTGTGTGTGTGTGTGTGTGTGTGTGTGTGGTTTTTCTTATTTAGCTTGAATATTTATAATTGAACAACTTCGTGACATGTAAAACAAAACTTTGCCCACATCATGTTGCTCATTTTTTGCAAGTCCTTCTTCCAAATTTTTTTCATCAAAACTCTTGCACCATTTTATCCTTTACTTATATCCTACTCTTAGCATCTTTTATTTCATTCACTCCACAGAGTTTATGTTCTTGTATTTTAATTTTTTTAAAGATTGTGTATATTTATTTTGAGAGAGAGTGAGAGAGTGAGTGGGGGAAAGGGCAGAGGAAGACAGGGAGAATCTCGAGCAGACTCCACACTGAGCATGGAGCTTGACACGAGGCTGGATCTCACAATCCTGAGATGATGACCTGAGCCAAAATCAGGAGTCCAGATGCTTATTGACTGACTAAGCCACCAAGGCGCCCCTATTTCAAAGAGTTTTAAAACATCATTAATTCGTTTTTCCTTCCCTTCCCCCCACAACCCCTTGTCCTCTCTCTCAAATTCCTCCTATCAGAAGGATCATATGATAATTGTCTTTCTCTGATTGTCTTATTTCGCTTAGCATAGTACCCTCTAGTTCCATCCACGTCATTGTAAATGGCAAGATTTCATTTTTTGATGGCTGCATAGTATTCCATTGTGTATACATACCACATCTTCTTTATCCATTCATCTGTTGATGGACATCTAGGCTCTTTCCATAATTTGGCTATGGGATTGGAGAGGGAGACAAACCATAAGAGACTCTTAATCTCACAAAACAAAGTGAGGGTTGCTAGAAGTGGGGGGGTGGGGGAGGGGTTGGGTGGCTGGATTATGGACATTGGGGAGGGTATATGCTATGGTGAGTGCTATGAATTATGTAAGACTGATGAATCACAGACCTGTACCCTTGAAACAAATAATACATTATATGTCAATAAAAAAATCATTGATAAGTAAAACAAAAGAGCAAAAGTTCAAATGACTATGTCATTAATTGTACATCTATAAAAGATTAATTCCTCTAAATCCATAGAGGAATTATGAACTGTGCCCCTATTTGTATTAAACTATCTTCCTGAGTACTGACATTAACTTATTCATTTTCCACTCCTCTTGTCCTTAGAGATGATGAATATGCCTAAATTAACCTAAAATCATCTTAGTGACTTTTTAAAACTGTATTTTCCATTTTTTCTTTCTCTTAGTATTTATTGACTCACCTGTCTATTTGATTTCACTCCTGCTTTTTTTTTTTTTTTTGGGTGTTTTTACTCATTTCTGGTCTATAATTGATTTTAGTTTTTTGTTTTGTTCCATTTTTAATAGTTATCACCTTCATTCTGAGATTTCATTGAACATTCCTTGAGCCAGTAAGCCCTCTCTGTAATGTGAGAAGTTGGCAGCTCGACTTTCTACCTCCAGGCAGCAGAATTCACAATTAAAGTACAAATACACATAGAGCATTTTTTGACAAATATGAAGGGGAATGGTATATGACTCAGCATTTTGTAGCAGGTGTATGATCAAGTTAGATACTGCCTCATGCTTTTCCTTGACTTGCACTTCAATTGGAAATCAAAGCTTAACAATTTATCATACTTAAATGGAAAGATTTAAACTATATTTAGATCTACTTGATGTAGTCTGTAAAGTAGTCACATCAGAATTATCCTCCATGCGTAATTTGGGCATTGTTACTTCCTTACTGGTTTATAGGAAGTGTGCCAGACCCTTAGTCATTAACTCTATTTCCTGTGGAGACGTGATGGCAGACTTCAGGAAAAATGCAAATACAAGCTACCACCATCTCCTCAGATTTGACAAGAGGAAAATCCACAGCTATATGACTCTGGACTTCTGCCATAAGCAATCTTGAATAAATAACTCTGAACTTAGGATATATGAGCACATTGAAATTCAAATAAGGGTTTGAGAGTTCCAAGGTTCATTTAAACACCCCAGGATGAAACATGTTTAGCAGTGCTCCCAAATCTCTTACACAGATTCTCTGAGGCCACTGCTGGTCTATACCCAATTTAACCCTCAAGTGACATTGCTTGTTCTATTAGGATTATGTGGATTAAAAAGGTATTTAAAGGAAAACAGTAATAAATGACTTATTGATAATAGAAAATATTTTTTCCTCAAAAAATCATTAACGAAGCAAAAATTCTACAATATGAAAGCATATGAGTTGATTTTCTTTCTCCTTAATGACAAAATAACATTTTCTTGATTCATAATTTTTACATCTGGCAGCAATTTCTGGTGTTTGTTAAAAATAAAAAAGGAAAACAAGTGTGTCATGTCCATTAAAATTATAAATTGGGTGACCATATCATTCATTGTCCAAAGCAGAACACTTTTGAAAATTATGAAAATGGCTTTAGAATATCTCATAAACGAATTTTCCTGAACTCATCAAGACATATGGTTCCTTGAGCCTTGGAGGATGTATATGTACAGACTTCTCTTTCCAAGAGTAATAAATGTTACTCTCACTGGTGATTAATCTATACAACCAATCCTCCTACTCTCACAAATAAATAAGGATGTTTTAAATAAAACCACATAGATCCATGTTATTTTCATTGATTCGGTTTTATGAAGTTGTTTTAAATTCTGTTTTTCTGTGGCTTTTGAAGGATATTTGGCAATTATTCTTGGCTTTCAAAATTAACTATTTAGATTTTATTCAACTAATAAGAACAAAAATCATATTTCGTGAACATTTAATGTAGATGCATATCAAATTTATTTATATGGAATTAGGAGGGAAATTAGGATGCAGGCTAATTATTTGGGATTAGGAGGATATAATTTTATTCCTGTAAAACATTTTATAGCTCATTCTCTCAAATATTTCTAATGCTCAATGAACTCTAGCACTGTAGAGATTTTTTTGTGTGTGTGTAGTAGATATTCTAAAATGTTTTATTTGAGGTATATATTTAACATCACATGTGTATTTATTTTTGGTTCCTTACAATTACTGGAAAAATAGTCTGAGGGCTAATATTTTATTTTAAAAATCAATCTAATTGCCCTACATTTGAGTAAGTGATTTATGTCTTTGATCAGTGGTACAAAGCAGACATTTAACATTTAGTGTGGCTTCCTATAGCCCTTTCCCATATAGTCTTTGTGGCTTCTCAGAGTGAAGCCAAAATAAAATCCCTTCCAAGAGTTCCTTTATCCAAGTAAACTTACATCAGAACACTGAAAATTACTTGAGGTGATTGGGTATTACGTTTGGATTTATTAAAATTTGCTTTTAAATTCTAAGAAAATGATTATTTTTGCCTCAAGATTAGAAAATAATTGATTAAATGAATTATTATTATTATTGCATCTAATAGGCATATGAACTTTCCATAATTTATCATTCCATTCTTTAGCAGGGTTTGAACTGCATAACAACTGGTGTTCCAGACCGTGTTATGATTCCACCAGCCTACTGCAAAATAGAGGTTGTCCTGGGTCTAAGTATATAATTATGGGACTGTTCTCACTTAGTTTCAGCATTGGTTCCAGGAACATAAGTCATAAGAAAGGAACTACATTTCCTATTTTAAGAATGGATGTGGAAAGTTTGACTTCTGTTAACAAAGCCCACATTTGAGGCAACATTTTTATTCTTTTCAAATGTGTATGCTTTTATGTGATCATGTGGTTTTTGCCCACAAGATGTCTTTTATGCCTCATTGTATGCCTGAAAGTTTTTTTGAATTATGAAATTCTTCTCAACTTTATCCTCTCATCCTAGATCAATGTTATTGTAAGAGAAATAATTTACTTCCTAAATAATTCTAAATAGAAAATGCCCACATTTTGAAGAATTTACTATTTCTTGTTCTAAATATAAATTATGTGATGGCTCACTTTTTGCTTTTGAAATCCTATGATTTATATCAAGATCTGTCTTGAAATAAGAAATTTTGAGAACAAAGAATTTCCAAAGTGCTTTGAACAGTACCAAAGTGCCACTAAGTGCAATTTTGATGATTAAATATATTTCTGGTTTACAAAAATAATGTGTCCTCTAAGGACAATTCTATCCCCAAGTAGATTGGCAACACTATCGTGTTATTTTATTTAAGTTCCTTAATATAGTTATATTATTTGCATACTGGCGAAATAAAATCTGAAATGTATCTAATTATCACTTTTATTTTTTCTTGAACCAGTTGGCTTACAAATTATATCATATTTTCCCTTAATTGTAAAATTAAATTTACTCTTTGGAGAAATGCTTAACAGTTTAACAGACCCAGACAAGGTTACTACTACATAAAACCAGAGTACAACTCTGTGTCATGGAAGTATATTTAAAAGCAGAGAATGGCTAGTATTTCTGAAGCAGAAAAAAATGTTACTGATTGGTGAGTTTGGTGACTTAAAAGGCTGGACTGAGTGCAGTGCCTGTCTAATGTAGCTGTTGGATTATGTCTAAAATATTTTATTTCTCAGTAGAAGAGAGGTTTCAGTTACACACACCATTTATGCATGTACTATACTCCCACTGAAAATTAAAGGTAGTTATGCTGCACTTCAGGTACATAAGGTAGTTCATGTTCTTGCTAGAATGGATGATACACAGGCACCTCTTCAGATGTCTATGTCTATAGAGAGTTTTCTGACTATGTGTGATTTTTCACATTTTGGCTCACATTTTAAATGCAAATCCAACACTAAGGGACATTGTGAATATATGACACATGGGAGATCTGTTAATTCTGTGGACAAGGATTACACTTCCTTTTGTATTCATCTTTTTAATGAGGGAAAATGATACAACACAAAAAAGTGAGGGTGTAATTTAATTAGAGTAATTTGTATGGGGTTTAATTCAATTTTTAAAATGAGATTCAAATATCTGTTTTATTTCAGTTTCATCTCTCCACTTTTTAAATGATATCTAGAAATAAATTTAATTTAATGAATGGAAGCAGATGAATTCCTTTATTTGCTGGGTGGCTGGTAATAACTGAAGAATGGACTAAGTGACATACTCATGATGCTAAGGCCAATTATAAAATTACTTTCGTAAAGTACATTAATTGAAATACAATACCTTCTTTGTTCACTTTGACCTAAATTTTTGGAAGTATGGTAATATTGGTTTGGTAATTAAGTAGAATTCCAATAGGTGGGTTTTTTTAAAAATTTCTTTATTTGAGTATAATCAACATAAAATGTTACAGAGTTTTCAGGTGCTTAACATAGTGATTCAACACCTCTGTATGTTATTTTGTGTTCACCACAGAAAGGGGGGATTTAAATATAAGTGGATTATTCTGATTTAAGTAACTACATGGGTAAAGTTTAGTCCACAGCCATGGTATATTCTTAAAGAAATTATTTCTATCCAGTACCACTATCTATGTGGCAAAATAATGTCTTCGGGCAGATTTTGGATTTACGCTGTTTTCTTGGATTTAATGAGAAGGTTCTTCAGAACAAAATTCTACTAATTGTTTTATTGTCAAGACTTGCAGCATCACTCATCCAGTGAGGGACAGATTTAACATTCAGAACAAATCTGAGTCTTTTCTTTATTCTTTCTGACTATCAATAATCCCCAAGTTTTCTACAGAATGGGGCTCAGTGTTCACTGTTTTAGGTTGCTATATTACCTAATCTTCTACATGAGAGCTATTTTAATTTTCCTGAAAAATTAATATAATAGTAAAACTATGGAATAATTTAGTAAGCTTATTTTGTAGTTCTTTATGATAAAAATGAGTACTTTTAAAAAACAATTGTATGTGTATGAATGGATTAATGATACAGCATCCTTTGGGCACCTGGGTGGCTCAGTCAGTTAAGCATCTGCCTTTGGCTCCAGTCATGATTGCAGGGTTCTGGGATCAAGCCCTGCATCAGGCTCCCTGCTCAACAGACAGCCTGCTTCTCCCTCTCCCTCTGCTGCTCTCTCTGCTTGCACACTCTCTCTCTCTGTCAAATAAATAAATAAAATATTTTTAAAAATGATACAGCATTCTTTACATTTCAAAATAGGCATATGCTGACAAATGATTGATAACTATATAGAAATATGAAAAAGTGGTGTTGGAACTCAGAAACTAGTAAGCTTGTCTGATTTTTAGTTACCTTTGACAAAATTTATAAATCTTAAACTGCCATGTTAAACTCAGTTTAACAAACAATGTTTTGTGAGAGATTAGGTAATTTTGGTGATAGAGGGATGCAACAGCTCAAGTTGTTACTGTTTCAGGTTTACACGCTTCCATATTTGTTCCTCTACCTTGGAATGAAATTGGCCTCTTAGAAAACTTGAAGTTGTTCAACTTGCCAAGTGCTGGAGGCTACAAGTACATCGTTAAAATGCCAACATTAAAAAAAAATCAAAACTCAATTATTATACATGATAGATGCCTGAAGCAATGTGAATCTTAAAACAAGCAAACAAACAAAAAAAGAAAGAAACAGTACCCTGATGAATTATTGAACACTACATATGAAACTAATGATGTACCCTATGTTGGTTAATTGAATGTAAATAAAAAATAAAATAGATAAACACTGGGAAAGAAAGAAAGAAAAAGAAATAGCACCCTAAATCTGCAAATAAGTTTTTGTCCTTTTTAAATAAATTCATTCCTATTCACACTTGTTGCTGAGGGATCCTTTGCCTTCCTTCCTAAATACCTAAATACCCTTCCATTCTCTCATTTTGTTTATACCCGAATACATTTAGTAAATGTATTCACTCTCATAGTAATGAAAGGGATTTCTGTAAAGATGATTGAATACCTCCTTGAATTTTTGACTACTAGGAACTTTGAGCATATATCATACCAGTTTGGGATGCTGAACTATGATCTGTCTGTTCCATTATTTTGTGGCTATTTGTTGTTGTTATTATTATTATTATTATAAATCATTTATGAATCAATCGAAGAGTATAGTATTAGTAGAACTATTCATTCAGGGTGGTGAAGAACAGTAATTATAATCTGCCTCTTTCCCATATTCATGAGCTCTTAAAACATAACCAAAGACTCTGTAAGGCAATTATTCTCACCCCAAAAGTTAACTAATTATAATGTCCCATCACTCCCAATTTATATTGGGTAGTACTGGCTTTGTCCTCTTTTACTTGTTTTTATACTGCCTCATTTAGTGGGTCAAGTAATTAGTATATGTTTGAGGAAATTAAAATTATTGTTATTATTTTGTTTTATGAACCTTGATCTAGTAAGTAGAAAGAAACAGAAGTAAAAAGATACCATGAAGAGATGTGGGTTGTGGACAATGACTAAAATGCAAGCAAGGGTTTAGAGTAAACATAATCTACTTTTCCCTGGGTGGATCAAGGATATGAGAGTGGAATGGGACTATGATGATGTCATAAATTCTACCAGGACATTTAGATGGATGTATATGATGAGAAGATTGGGGGTCAAGGCAGGGAGATTTAAGAATTTTTTCTTGTCAGATAGGATGAATTTATGCCTCATTATATGAAATAACAGGATGATTGATCACTCAACATTTTTTAATTTTTTTAAAAGATTTTATTTATTGATTGATTTGGCAGACAGAGATCACAAGTAGACAGAGAGGCAAGCAGAGAGAGAGAGGGCGGAGACAGGCTCCCCGTTGAGCAGGGAACCCAATGTGGGGCTTGATCCCAGGACCCTGGGATTATCACCTGAGCCAAAGGCAGAGGCTTTAATGCACTGAGCCTCCCAGGCACCCCAATCACTCCACGGTAGTGCTGTGTTGCCAGTGGTAGAGGGCTAAGGGCATACAAGCAAGAGGCCAGTTAAGAAGGTATTGGAATTGAAAATGCAGCCGCTAATACCAATTTTAAGACAGTAAAATGGATACCAGACTAAAGGAGAAATGGATTTGGAAAGATGCAAACAAAACAAAACAAAACAAAACAAAAAACAAAAACAAACAAAACCTAGTAAAACTGTATTGCTGTCTCTGAAGAGTATATTTGGTGTTCACAGTTCAAGACTGACAAGAAAGAGTCATAGTGTGTTGTCATAGTGTTCTGTTGCATTTTCAGCCCTCAAACTATATCAGAGTGTTTCACTAATCCTTTATTATTTAGTTAAATAGTAGGTGAGCAGTTTATTAAAAATACAAAAATTTGTATAGGGAATTTAATAAAGATTAAAAATAAAATAATGAACCCTAATCTAACACATATATATTCCACAAATGTTTAACTACATTCCCAGGCATATGTTTAATTATTTAGCTTTAATTTAATTTTCTGTATAATTAACATGCAAACATCAAGTTTTATATTCTGTTTTTTAAAAGCTTATGTCAGAATGTTGTCCTGTGACAGTGTTTTTAAAACTGCAGTTTTAAAAATGATAGCATGAAGGGCGCCTGGGTGGCTCAGTTGGTTAATCATCTTCCTTCAGCTCAGGTCATGATCCCAGAGTCCTGGGATCGAGTCCTGCATCAGGCTCCCAGCTCTGCAGGGAGTCTGCTTCTCCCTTGACCTTCTTCTTTCTCATGTTCTCTCTCTCTCTCAAATAAATAAATAAAATCTTTAAAAAAATTATAGCATGCAGTTTACTGAAGCATCACCTGTAGGTATGCATTTATGTTTCTTTTTAATTGTTAGACTTTTCTATCACATTCTTCTTTTTTTTATTATGTTCAGTTAGCCACTGTATAGTACATAATTAGTTTTTGATATAGTATTCAATTCTTCTATCACATTCTTTTGAGATCTTTATTACTAAAATCTTTGAACATTTCTAGGTTTTCTCTTGACATGAATATCTAAATGCAACATTAAATTAGAAAATACACCTTTAATTACATTTTCATCAGATATGTTACAAAACATCCGCATTTAACAAATTTTATTTACTCACAATTTAAACATTACAATGATTTTTCAAGATCGTTGCTAATTTGACAGATTAAAATGGTTTGGTAATTTATTTTTTATTTCTTTCATTATTAGATTGATATTTCTAGGTATTTATTAGTAATCAATATGACCTATTTGGAATTTCTGCATATGACCTGTTCTTGATTTCTAATTTAGTTATGAGTTATTTGTATAAATAATATAGATTAATTTTCAATGATTTTTGCATAATATTTTCAACTTTGTCTCTAAGTAATTTCTTACACAAATGTCATGTTTCATACATAACACTCCTTCCTTCATGGTATAATAAATTTGTCATGTTATTATCCTCATTTTTATAGTTGCTTTAACATTTAACAGGTCATTATTAGAGTTTATTTTGTTTTGATGAAAATGCAAATAGGTTCTTTTGGTATAAAGTAACTCTGAATTTATTGTTTATTGAAACTTAAGAAATTAATCAGTTTGGTATCAAATCTAACACTAATATTTAATGTCCTCTCTACAATTAGAATATAATAACTCCTTGAAAAATATACATCCAAAATGTATGAAAATGTTTAGGTATAACCATCTTTACTTTTGTTGTTTGTACCAAGTTATACTTTAACTGTCAGTGCTTAAGGGTTCCCCTTTCTCCACATGTTCCCCAATGTGCTAGAACTGGTCAAACTTCTAATTTTTAATCAAATTGATAAATCTGAAAGGACTAGTGCTAGTGTATTAGCTTGCATGAGTGCAGCCATTTGAGTACTCTATACTTATGAGACGTTCTGTTATTTTTCTAATTTGTAAATTATTTACAAACTTTTACATTAAACTATTGTGTTTGTCTAACATTGACTTATAGAGCATCTCTATAATATTGAGACTAGTTCTATGGCAGTTATTTGTTTAAAAATACCATTTCTCATTCATGGCTTGTATTTCATATTTTATGAAATAATGCTTCAAAAAACATAGGTAAGAGTACTGAGGGTGTCGCAAGCTGAGGTGTGAGTATTGTCCTGTATTTTCTTACTAAGAGCTATAAGCAATCATTCAGTTATTGTAGTCTGCTGGATCTAGTAGGCATCTGAACCCCAAATACCCCAAGACAATCTTTGACTGGCCTTACTTGAATCTAACAAATATTTCCTAAAAGTGACTACATCTTCTATTAAAACCTTGTTCTAAGCTACCATCATTTCTTGCTTCAACAGTTGCAACCTTGCTATTGTCCCATACTCACAGAATAGCCTAATAATAGTTCAAAAGTGGGTTTCAGAGTAAGCCCTTTCACAGCTCCTCCACTGTTGTTTCATTTCATTTAGATTAAGTCTGAATTCATGAATATGATCCCTATGACCCTGTATAGTCTGACTGCTCCTAGTTATCCAACTAGGATTTTTTCTCCTTTGTTTTCTTTGTTTTCTTCTCTTTTTATGATCCAGCAAAAAATTAACCTTTAAGTTTTTTTTTTCTTTACAGAGATAAAATACACAGAACTCTTCAAAATTTACCACTTTAACCAAAGTATGCAATTTAGGATTTTTGATGTATTCACAGTGGTGTCCAATGACTTCCACTATCTAATGCCAGAACATTTTTATCTCACCAGAAAGAAACCCTGGACCCATTAAACAGTCACTTTCCATTTCTTCTTCTCTCTATCCCCCAACTCTACAAAACAAAACAAAACAAATCTAAGTTGAAACTTACTTTTGGGAAACAATTAGAGAATATGTTCTATTTACTATAAAATAGGGTGATTATGACCTACCTGTGTTTTACTGAAGAAAAGACATGCTTCATAACTGGAATATACAAAACAGTGAATGTGACATAGTTAAGAATACCCCAAGGTACCAAAATCGGGAAAGCAGTTTAATAATGTTGAAGAGATATTACAATAGAGTTTGTTCCTACCCTTGGAGAAACTCATTTTGAATCTGGAATCTGAACTGGGATTTATAATTACCACTAAGTAGAATAGAAGCCCTCCTATTGCCAAAGGATAGTCAACATACAAAAATACTGAGTGATGCTCCTAGAAATATTGCATGGATATTAAACATGCTTTTATAGAAAGCTGCACTATGTAACTGAGTGAAGGCATTGAAACGTTGTAATCAACCTTTCTTAGAACATATTGGAGCAATTAAACCTCTCTTCATAGATTGCTGATAGAATTTGATGATTAAAAGGTATGTCTGAGCAATGACAGAAGTATAATTTGAGTACATGCAAGAAAAAAAATACAACATAGGAAAACATATCAGTTTGTTGAAGAAATAGCATGGGTTCTACAAAGAATCAGCATAACTTGTAGATCACTGAAAAGATATACTGAATTTAAAAATATACTGAATTTAAAAATATACTGAATTTAAAACATAGGCAAAATTCTAGCAGTGCAAGTTTGAAAACACCCAGTGAAGTGCAAATGTCAGTTCTCTACCTCCATGATCCCACTGATATGTACTGTTGACCCTGGAACAACATAGTGGGGAGGGGTGCTGACCCCAACTCAGTCAAAAACCTGTGTATAGGGCGCCTGGGTGGCTCAGTGGGTTAAAGCCTCTGCCTTCGGCTCAGGTCATGATCCCAGAGTCCTGGGATCGAGCCCCACATCAGGCTCTCTGCTCAGCGGGGAGCCTGCTTCCCCCGCCCCCTCTCTCTGTCTCTGCCTGCCTCTCTGCCTGCTTGTGATCTCTGTCTGTCAAATAAATAAATAAAATCTTAAAAAAAAAAAACCAAAACACCTGTGTATAACTTTTGACTCCTCCCAAACTACTCACAGTCTGTCATTGGCCAGAGGCCTTGCCAGTGACATAAACAGTTGATTAACATGTATTTTCTATGTTACAGGTATTATATACTGTATTCTTACAAAGTAAGAATAGAAAAAAGTAAGTTAGAGAACATAAATTAAGCTAGAGAAAAAATGTTATTAAGAAAATCATAAGAGGGAAAATACACTCATAGTACTGTACTGTATTTGTCAAAAAAGAAAAAGTTGCATGTGAGAAGACCCATGCAGTTCAAATCTGTGTTGTTTCAGGGTCAACTGTATATTCTTTAGAGGCTGTTAATAAATTTTCACAAAGAGATGTACAGGGTTATTCACTGCATCATTGTTGCAATGGAGTCCACTGATAAGGAAATTAGTAACTTAATATGTACATGTAATCTAATAAGAGTATGAAAATCAGTAGTTGAAATAAAGGTTACCAACTCTGTATTTCAATATGAAATGACTTTGAGAACATTAAGTAAAAACATAATATTGCATAATTTTCATTTAGCATGGCTCCATTTGTATAAACTTGAAAACACAAAAATGCTATCAAAAAAATTGAAGGGTCTATAAAATGTAAAAGTATGGACAAGAAGGTTATAAGCCAATTCATGAGAATGATTGGGTCCAAGGCAGATGAGAGGAGAAATGGGACTGAGGAGTGATACAAGGTGGACTTTAATATCATATCATATCCATAAGATATGAAACAAATAATATGTTAACTTCTGTTAAATTGTAGCAATGGGTAGATGTGCATATGCTGTATTAGTCTTGGGAATTTCATTAAACTCAATACAGAAACAATTTTAAAAGTAAGGCCAGTTTTTACATAGGAGCATAAGGCCTCTCAGGGGAAATTATTTAATCAATTACAATGACATATATCATATTTACATGAATAAGGGTGATTCCTGATACTTGTGAATAAAAATTGAAGAAAATGATTTAGGAGTGACTTGCAGAGCAAATTTCATGCTTGAAAAGTTTGAGTTAAAACTCATTAACTGAAAAAAATATTCTCTTTGCCTTTCCTAATTTTTATGCTTAGAGATGACACTGATTTGAAAGGAAATTTTAAACTCCTATATATCCAACAACCTCTTTAATTACTCTATTAGGTTAAATTATAAACAATATTTACTTAATTTTGAGATAATTACATAAACTCTGTTAAGTTCCTAATCTTGGAGGTAAACTGTGAAGTATTACACCATTTCATAATTGACTCATGTATTTTTTTCTCTGTCCTCTATACTGAGTTTCTCAGTTATGGAAACATTGGATTACTATAAAATTATGGAGGTAGAAAGAATTTCATTGTAATAAAATGCACTTAAATGTTATAATCTTTATGTGTGAAGTAAAGCTTGAAATCCAAATAAGAATAATATCTATCCAGACAAATATATGAAGGCTTTTCCTTTCTTTAATCTATCATGTAAAATCTGAAGATATATTGTAAGAAAAAAGGATTTAGTCATTGATTGCAAAAGGTTTTATGTAGTCAATTTGTATAGACATTAACACACCCATACCCATACAGAGGATATATTTACCAACATTTTAATTTGCAATGATACTGCTGACCAAGATTAACATTAATTACATAATGATGATTTTGAATTATCATAGAACAACGATTAGTAGGAGAAAAAAAGAAGGGGTGAAACACTGTGGCTTTAGCTGCTGAATGTGTCAGCATGCACACACATGTGCACACATACAGGCTCACACACATGTTGTTCATCAAAATTCATCCCAGAACAAAATTTTCAAGCAAGTGACTAACTATCCTAATTTAGACATGCAAATAATATCATTTCTCCTCAAGAAAATAAGGAGGAATTTCTACGAGTAGGGTTTTTGGATGTTTGAGAGGTTCTAACATATTCATTGGTGAGTGAAGGAGGTCTTTGTCTGTATATTTCAAATCCAAAACAGTATCAGAAGCTGAATGTGGCTAGCACACAAATGAAGACTTCAATTTGTGAGTTATGAATTTGAGATCTTGCCCTTTATGTTTGTTTGGCAAATGTCCACTACTTGTAGTATGAATAAGATTACAGAGAAGGGGTTAAGGATTCTTTTTGTTGCTCTGGAAGAGCAAGACCCATTTAGGGATTGTTACAGTGATAATGAAAGGACAAGTGTCAGATCTCTGATAGGACCAAGACATGCGCCACAGCAGCCATTTGTAAAAATGACTAAACAATTCTTTGGCCATCTTGGTTTCCACTTGTCCAATGTTGCTTATGTTTAAGCATTGAAGGGTTAACTGTTTGTGGGATTTCTTTTTAGATTAAATTAATATTGTATGACACAGAAATTTGGGGTTTTGTCCAAGCTGAAATGGAATTGTTTTACAGTAGTTATTCATGAATATTCTTGTTAATGTCTCCTTCTCTTTATGTATGCTCCTTTGCGTCAATTGACTTCTCGGTTAGCCAGGGTAATTAGCATTGGCTACTCCTCATCATGCCTGTTCTGCTTCATATTTTCATCACAACCTTCAAAAAAATTCTCCAAAATGGATCTGGGAAAGCATTAACATATGAAATGCTCAAATTTAGTTGTTTGTGTCTTCAACATATTACCTTTCTTTCCAACAAGCATATTTTTTCATTAGCCTCTAATTACCACATTAGTGTTGCAACTGAAGTAAATTAGAAAAATACACAGAGAAAACCAACATAAAAGCAAACAATATTTTATCTCAGACTTTAAATTAGTGAAAGGAAATGCAGTTTCAAAAAATGAAAAATGCATAATTAGACTGTCAACATACCACATGAGAAAAATATTCTAAAATATGTTTATTATCAAATTTAGCAAGTAAGTTAATGGAAAAAAGTTATAGCAAGAACAATATAATCTCTCAACTCAAAAATAACATTTCTATTTTATCATAGTATGTGTTCAAATTGCCAATAAAATTAGAACCTTAAGTGTATTAATACAAGTTTATAAATCTTATGGTGATTAGTACAAAATATAACAACTTAAGGGTAACGTATATTTAAAACAGGTAGAGTAAGTAGAAAAAGTAGACACAGGCTGCCTAGAGAAAGAGGATTTATTCAGTTTCCAGCTTTATTTATTTTATTTTTATTTTTATTTTTTAAATTAATTTTTTATTTTTTATAAACATATATTTTTTATCCCCAGGGGTACAGGTCTGTGAATCACCAGGTTTACACACTTCACAGCACTCACCATCCAGCTTTATTTTTTACATTAATTTAAACCTGTGGTTTTTATTTTATTTTTTATTGTTTTGACAATTGTGAATTTTATTGAAGGTGTGCAATTTGATTATGTCACAAATATAAACTATGTGAAAAAATCACCACATTCAAGAGAACTAATGTATCTATCACCTCAGATTATTACCACCTTTTTTTTTGGTAATGAGAAGACTCAGATTTACCTCCTGGCCAAAGTTCAAATATATAATAAAGTGTTGTTAAGTATAGTTTGCATTGTTGTACATTAGCTCTCAATAACTTACTCATCTTGCACAACATTTCACCAATTTCTCCCTCCTCCAGCTTCTGGTAACCATGATTCTACTGTCTGCTTCTGTGAGTTTGGTAATTTAAGATTCACATGTGAGTGAGATCTATGATTTTTAAGCATGTGATTGCAGAGATTCAGAAATGCAGAAGTTTGTTTATAATATAGATATTAGGTAATTTGAAAAATAATTGCCTCATTAGGTTGTGAAAACCGAGCCAGTAAAAATTGTCAGAAAAATTTTTTGGATGATATATTTTAATATAAAATAACTTTCTGTTATAATTATTAAATACATACACATTTAAAACAATCTAATGAAAAGTTATTAAGAAGAAAACATAAAACATGAAAACTTGAAGTTCGAGAAGGAACTGAAAAGCAAAGTGAAAGAAATTACATAATTAAAACTTACTAACCTTGGGGTTAGAAATCTGTGAGTTATTAACTCTTTCCTCAAGACTCCCAACTTGTTTAATATTTTGCACATTGTTATTGCATCATAACAAGGGTGCATGCTATCAGTGTGACATATCACCTTTTTTTGTTTGTTTGTTTAAGATTTATTTATTTATTTTAGAGAGGGAGAGGGACAAAGGGAAAGGGAGAGAGAGAATCCCAAATTGACGCTATGCTGAGCACAGAGCCCTATGTGGGACTCAATCCCAGGACCCTGAGATCATGACCTGAGCCGAAACCAAGAGTCTGACGCTCAATGGACTGAGCCACTCAGGTGCCCTGTGACATACCACTTTTTGAAAATTGTGGTATGATAACATAACAGGTTTATTATTTTTTATATTTGTTTTTAAAGATTTTATTTATTTATTTGACAGAGAGAGATCACAAGTAGACAGAGAGGCAGGCAGAGAGAGAGGGGGAAGCAGGCTCCCCTTTGAGCAGAGAGCCCGACGTGGGGCTCGATCCCAGGAGTCTGGGATCATGACCTGAGCCGCAGGCAGAGGCTTAACCCACTGAGCCACCTAGGTGCCTCAAAGTTTACCATTTTACTTGTTATAAGTGTATAGTTCACACTTAACATTTTTGTGCAACCGTCGCCATCCTCTATCTCCAGATCTTTTTCAGTTTGCCCAACTGAAACTCTCTGTATCCATTGAACACTAACTCCTTATTCCCCCTCCAACTGTTTTTTAAAATTTTTTAAGACTCAATCTTTGGATATTTGCCTTAGGAATGAAGAGAGGGACCTATTCAATATAGCCACATTAACATACAATATTGGCATAACTTCGGTGAAATCATATTAAAAAATAATGTTAGTTTATACAATGCATATGATTTTATTATACTAATAGGAGAATATTATATGCATATGTACATATTTAAACATATACATTAGAAATAATTTATCAAACTAGTACTTTTTAATTAGTTAAAATATGAAGTACTTAATGAAGGATAATAATGATGGTGACCAAACCTTATGTAGCAAGTTAGTATTCTTTAAGTGAACTATTTCCACAGGGAGGCAACTCAGAGCCATCAGGGAATTTGTGCAAACAGTAGAATCGCCTCTTGGTAGCATAGTAAAGGCTATCAAAACACTGACCCCTAACCCAACACCCCACCCCCAACACAAAAGGAAATATATTCAATGTTCAATTCTCTTTTATTTTTGAGATATAAATAATTAATTCACCTCCCCCCATTAGAAATAAGGAAATTATTCACTGTAATTAGATAATTTGTTTTTATACTCTTCCTTTGGACACTTTTTTATATATTCTGAATATTAGCCCATTATTAGACATGTGATTTACAAATATTTTTTCCCAGTTTATAACTTGTTTTTCATATTCTTTGAGATTCATTTGCAATCCAAAAGGTTTTAATTTTGATGATGTCTAATTTATTATTTTTTTCCTATGAATCATTCTTTTCAGTGTCAAATCTAAAACTTCAATGTCTAGTTAAAGATCTTGATGATTTTTCTGTCTCTTTTTTCAAAAATTCAGTTTTGTTTTATATTTAAGTCATGAACCATTTTGATTTTATTTTTGTGTGAGATGTGAGGTTTAAGTTAATGTTCACTTTCATTTGTGGATGTTCAGTTGCTCTAGAGCCATTTGTTAAAAAGACTATATATCCTTTCATATTGAATTTCTTTTACACCTTTGCAAAAATCAGCTGGATATATTTGTGTGAGTATGTTTCTGAGTTTTTAATTTTGTTTTATATTAATCTGTGTGTCTTTTCCTCAGCCAGTAATAGTCTGTCTAAAATATTGTACTGAATAATGGGCTTTAATAGCAGATTATTATTCCCTCTTTATTAAATTTTTAGTATAGTTTTAGCTATTCCAGGACCTATTCCTTTTTGTATAAATTTTGGAATTAGCTTGTCTATATCTACAGAAAGTTTAATGAAATTTTGATAAGAATTACATTATGCCTATAAGTCAGTTTGGAGAGAATTGGCATTTTTAGTTTGTTGACTCTGTGAATACAATGTCTCTCCATTTATTTGTGTTCTTTGATTTCTTTCAAAATAATTTTGTAATTTTCAGCATATAGATCAATAAATGTTCTAAGTGTTCTGTTAAGTTTAAACCTAAGCATTTCATCTTTTTGGAGTAATTGTAAATGCATTTGTATTTTAAATTTGGTTTTCCACCTGTTCATTGTTAGTACATAGAATTGAAATTGAATTTTGTGTATTGGTATTGTGCCCTGTGACCTTGCTGAACTTACAGTTCTAAGAGTATTTTGTAGATTTTGGGGAGACATTCTATGTATACAATCACATAATCTGCAAATAATTTACTTCTTTCCAAACTGTATGATTTTATTTCATTTTTATGCCTAGTTGTAATGGCTAGAATCTTAGGTACTTTGTTGAATAAGAGTGATGAAAACATTCTTGCCTCGTTCCTGATATTTTATGGAAAACATTTAGTCTTTTATCACTAACTATGATGTTAGTTGTCAGGTTTTTTTGAACATGCTCTTCATCAAGTTGAAGTAGTTTTCTATTCCTAACTTGCTGAGAATTTTTATCATAAATGGTTGTTGGATTTTTGTCAAATGCTTTTTCTGCATCAATTGATACTATCGAATAATTTTTTCTTCTTTGGTCTGTTGCTATGGTGGATTACATTAGTGGGTCTTCAAATGGTGAAAGAATTTATTTCTCCCTCTGTATCCTGGGCTGACTCATTAACCAGTGATAGATACCCTTCCAGTGATATCATGTGAACACATATGGGCTAGCTAGTGGTATGACAGAGACTATGTGTACTAGAGATATAACATGCCACCTGTGGCTTTCCTAAAAGCCAGATCCCATACAACCTAGCAGCTACTTGAATGAACTTACTCAGAGCAAAACAACTACCCACTAACCTGCAGATTCTGGAGCTATTAAATGTTTATTGTTTTAAGCAATTGAGTTAGGGGTAGATTATTATGTAGTAAAGTTTACTTGATATAACTTCAGCCATGTGCAAACATAGTATCAGAAAGTTTATTTTCCATGATAAACTGAATTTAAAAAAATTAGATATTCAAAGAAAAAAGTAGACAAAAATTAACTACTTGCCCAAGAAAATTTGATGTTAATAAGTGTAAGTTGTAAGATGGATAAAAACATAGTTTCCACACATATGTTCTCTTCTTTTGTGGAGCCAATATGGAGAATCATTTTAAATTGGTAAATATTAACCCACCTATATATTTTGAGAGAGAGAGTGAGAGAGTGTGAGCTGGCAAAGGGGTAGAGTGGGAGAGAGAGAGAGAGCCAAGCAGGCTACACACTCAGCCCAGAGCCCATTGCAGGGCTCAATCCCAGGACCTCAACATCATGACCTGAGCCAAAGTCAAGAGTCTGACAGTTAACATACTGAACCCATGCAGGAGCCCCTAAAATCATCTTATAAAAAGCAAACAAATTTTCTTGACAAAGTAAAAACATACATACATGATTTAATGAAGTAATATCCAAGATCAGGTGTACTACATTCTCAAAAACAAACCAGTTATCATAATGAAACCATTACAGTAAATATAAAAAAGCCTGGAAGACAAGCAAGGAGATAAAGGGAGATAAAGGCATTAATATTGTAAAAGCCAGAGAATGGAGTCTGAGGAAACTGTAGATGTCTTACTTGACATTAAAAAGAAAAAAGAAAAAATCAATACAATATTTAGGACAAGCTTATTTATTTTTTTAAAAACAACCATTATTTATATACTAATTTCTCTGTTCTGAAGCACATCCACAAAATCTTGTTGGAGCATCACAGTTACTCATTAAGATGTTATTTTATCCCCATTTGTAAGTTAAGGTGCTGATAATTTAGGAGATTTTGAACTGCCTAAAATGTTATCATATTCAAAGAACAGAACTGGAACTGGGAAGAATTCAAGTGTTTCAGCATTGTATCCAGTGTAATTTGTGCTGTGTCAAATTTCCTACATGTGTGTTCAAAAATTTTTTAAAAATTTTTTAAATGATTTTATTTATTTATTTGACAGAGAGACAACACAAGTAGAGCAGCAGGCAGAGAGAGAGGGAGAAGCAGGCTCCCTGCCCAGCAAAGAACCCAATATGGGGCTCGATCCCAGGACCCTGGGATGACGACCCAAGCCAAAGGCAGCGCCTTAACTGACTGAGCCATCCAGGCACCCCTCAAAATGTTTTTTGAAACAATTTGTGAAGTGAGTCAGAACCAACCTTGGGATACATAATATGAACAAGTCAAACATATATTGGGCATTTATTAGTGTATATTAATATATGATTAAAATTTCAGGAAGTAAATACATTCACAAGTTTCATAGGAAATCAGCCAAAGTACATTGTTTATTTTTATTTAATTATATTAAATGAGTTTTCTTTTATATTAAAATATTTTCACCTAATTTTTGCATAGAAGAGACCACATTTAGTTGATTTTATATGAAAATAATACAAAGTCACAACATACCACTGTGTTTTCTGAGTTTTTAATGTGTTTAGAAATATATACATGTGGGGAATAATATACTAAGATTAGAAAATAAAAATTTAGGATGCAATCAATGGAGTTACACTTTTGTTATGAGTAGGCTACAGCTGAGATATAGTGTTTAGTTCTATATAATGCTAAAAATAGTCTTTTATAAATAGTGTTTAAATAAAAATTTATTAACTACCTAATATATATTAGTCAATGTGTCATTATACAGGTATACAAAGCAAGACAAGACAATATTCTTATTCTCAAGATTCCCATGGTCTAGTTATGATGTTGGGTAGAAATACACATCTTTATTTTTTAAATGATATAAAAACATATGAAATATTTTCTATGAATTTTAATGAGGGTTTAGTCCTTGATTAATTGAGTAGAATGAATCTGAGTACTCCCATATAAATAATTATTAGAGAATATGGAAATAGTTCATATAAATTGTGAAAATTGGCAGTTGCCTTATAATTTAAAATATTTTCACATAAAAGAAAACTTACACTATATAACTCTAGCAGTTGTAAACTTATGTTTTTTTTGTCTTTGTTTTTGGTTTTTTGTTTTTATTTTTGTTATATTTTCTTTTTGTAATTAAGTGCAAAGATATTCTAGAGATCCCTAGGCCTCAGTATAATGGAAGATATTTCAAACAATCAGAATGTTCCTGAATTGATTAGATTACTATTAAAAAGAGTAAGCTCCCGGGGCACCTGGGTGGTTCAGTGGGTTAAGCCGCTGCCTTCGGCTCGGGTCATGATCTCGGGGTCCTGGGATCGAGTTCTGAATCAGGCTCTCTGCTCGGCAGGGAGCCTGCTTCCTCCTCTCTCTCTCTCTCTCTGCCTGCCTCTCTGCCTACTTGTGATCTCTCTCTGTCAAATAAATAAATAAAATCTTTAAAAAAAAAAAAAAGAAAGAGTAAGCTCTCCCTGACAAGGGACATGTTCAAAGAGAAACTGAGTTATCTCTGATAAAGAAATTACAAACTGGGTTAGTGCTTAGGCTAGTTTATATTGAAAGACTATTCTAATTCAAAAATTTCATGAATCTGGTAGATAGTTGGAGGGAATCCATTATGTCATTTATTATAGATCAACAGGCCCAGAACTGAATGATTAAATGAGTGCCAATAAATTTGTCATATCCTATTAAGAATGACAAAAACAAAATGCAATTCAGGAAAAATATATGAATCTTGAATAATATTTCAAGTTAATGAGTTGGTAAGAGGACGTAAATATTGTAAATTCGGTCCTGTGTTTCTTTAACTCACTCAGGAAAAGTGAACACATAATTGACACTGACTTAGAGTTTTGAACAAGTTTAATCAGTCAGGATAATTCAACTGACCTCAAAAAATGCACGGTTGACCCTTGGACAACACAGATTTGAACGGTGTGGGTCCACTTATATCTAGATTTGTTTTTTTACAGGATTCTAGAAATGTATTTTCTCTTCCTTATGATTTTCCTATTATCTTTCTTTTAGTCTATTGTAAGAATACAGTAAGCCATGCATCCTTTTGCCTTGCATCTTACATATACCTTTATTTTTTTTAGTTAAAAGTAATGTATGCTATATGAAAGAGACCAAAAAATACACAAAGAAAATATCAATCATCTGCTCTTTCTCTGTTCTTCCAGTCTTATCTCTCTAATGAGTCCAAAACTACCAATCTGGTATATTTATTTTAGTATTTTTCTCATGCTTTAATGTATTATATATTAGGTGCATGAACATATATATTTTTGTTATAGTTTTATTTCATAGTAATAAGCATATACTGCAATGCACTGATTTGTAAATTTTGACATAATTTAACAAATACCATGAACAAAATTTCAGATGGGCAAAAACAGTGATAATTAATTATTCTATTTATCTATATAATTTTTTGAGAAGGCAAATACAACATTATTTAGATACAATTCCCCAGCAATCAGTCCCTTTTTTCCCCCAACTGAGGAAAGTTCCCTGCTTAGGCTCAGGTCATGATCCCAGGGTTCTGGGATCGAGCACTGCATTGGACTCGGTGCTCAGAGGGAAGCCTGCTTCTCCGTCTCCCACTCCCCCTGCTTGTTTTCCCTCTCCTGCTCTGTCTCTTTCTCTGTCAAATAATTAAGTAAAGAAGTCTTAAAAAATAATAATTTTTATTATTATTTCCATTTGTTTTACAAATATTTTAACTTTTTAATTAATCCACAAACACTTTTGCCTCAATCCATTTGCCCTTTGTTTTTTAAGAATCATAGTAATCTGAAACCAACACGGAATTTAACTGAGCCCCATGGTTAAGTCTGGGCACACTCTTTTTTTTTTTTATTTTTAAGATTTTATTTATTTATTTGATAGACAGAGGTCACAAGTAGGCAGGGGGAGAGAGAGGAGGAATCAGGCTTCCCACTAAGCAGAGAGCCGGATGCGGGGCTTGATCCCAGGATCCTGGGATCTTGACCCAAGCGGAAGGCAGAGACTTTAAACCACTGAGTCATCCAGGTGCCTCTGGGCACACTCTTTTTAATGCAGTTTGTTGGTATGGCTTGATGCAGACTTCTAGAGCTGTTACCAAAAGGGGCTGTTTTCTCTTTAATTACTTTCTGTTATTCAAAAGCCTTGATAATGTCTTCCATGCAGCAGTTGCTCAATAAGCTCCATTTACTTACTGAAATTTGATCACTTGCCCTTAGTAAGTTCCCGTTACAAACGGCACAGCTTATTATGGCCAACTATTAGGATGTTTTGACTAAATGCATCTTGGTAGTAAGTTTTAGGCTCTAAGTGCCTTTTTTCAATATGAAGGGCTACCCTGATCTATGAACCTTTTAGTTCACTTATATAAAATTAAGAATGTAATGTTTTAATATTATCATTTTATTTTCTATTTACCATCATGTTTTCTTGAATTGGAAATAAAATCTTGAAACTTTATTTTGAGGAAGGTTCTTTATTCACCAGATCATCTCTGTTTCACTTTACTTTTGTTTTTGTCATTGACAATATTTAGTCACTTGCAAATTTTCTAAATACACTAATGGCAGGAGAAGGTGATGACTATGTTAATAAGTACTTCATTGAATTTCTGAACTAGCAGAACATTAGCACATCATAATCTATCTCTGGAAGAAATATGTCAAGCACTGCAGCTTATTGGTATCAAAAGCTAGCAAATTTTGATATTTGTTGGGTAGTTGGTGGGGTGGAAGGAGGGCATGAGTAGGGGTGAACCAGTTCAATACCCAGGTGTGATTTACCACGGAGAATGAAACCTCCTGGAATCATGGATTTTTGGCCAAAGTGAAATGAACTCCTAAAATACAGATGCTGTATCAGAACAAAAGTGGCTCAGGACAGACTCTACCTCCAGTAAATGTCTGACCTAAGGCAAATTATGATAATTTTCTTCATTGTGATTCTGAGAGCCCTGTAGACCATTATAATTCTAAGTTACCTAAAATCACTTATTGCATTTAAAAAGTAATTTTCTAAAATAGACCTAGAGTAATTAAGCCTCTTTTAAAAGCAGGCATGGTTATGATTTATACTGAAACATTATAAACTAAAACTCTTTCAGGAGGTAAATGTTATATTCTGTGAACCTGTTGGAACCCAAAAGCTGCAGGTGCTTCTTTGAAAAATGACATTTCCATCATTTACCTGACAAACACAGCTGAAATATCAAAGTTATAAACATTCTGCTTGTGTGCCAGCTACTGTTTCCGTGGAAACAGCCTGAGATGCAAAAGGAAGGTAAATGTCCTTAACATAAAATTGCGAGGTTTTGAATGTTTTACTAAATATGTGTGAGGATATAACTGACATTTTTGAGATAATTAAAAGATCCATTTTGATTATTTTATTCATATATCTGTATATCTATGTATATAAGATCAAATGTTATTAAACTATTAAATAAGGGGCGCCTGGGTGGTTCAGTCAGTTAAGTGTCTATCTTTGACTCAAGTCATGATCTGGGGATCCTGGGATGGAGCCCTGAGTTGGGCTCCCTGCTCAGTGGGAGTCCGCTTCTCCCTCTGCCCCTACTCCCACTTGTGCTCTCTCTCTCTTTCTTTCTCTTTGTCTCAAATAAATAAATAAAATCTTTAAAAAAATTAATATTTGGTTTAACTTTAATCTTGCATGATACAATGTTCTAACTTGCAACATGAGTTATACTTATTAGAAATATGTTGATTATTTAAATATTAATAAATATTGATCAAAATCTTAGAAAACAGAGGAAATGGCATATGTAACATTTTATTTTTTGTATGATCTAGTAACACCTAAAACCAAAACAAGTTATTTATTAGTCTATAAATAAACTATTCTGTATTATTATCTAGACTATTTTTATGAAGAAAGAATCAAGTACATTGTTGGGTTTATGTTAATGGAATCTAATATTTTTATTTTCTATTTCTCTACCAATACACACAAAGTTTGATATGGCCAAAATGTTATGGCATGATGTCTGAAGCAAAATAGCAACCCAAGTATCAAGATTAATCTTGATATTTTCTTGTGCTATATAACATTTAAATTTGTGATATGTGATAAGTCAGTGAAAGAACTTTGCCCTCTTCAACATATCTTCTTATATGTGGAATTCACAAAACAATAACTTTTATAACTTCAGGAAATTTTAGAGTATAATTTTATGATGCCCTTTAATTATGTAAGAACCAATGAGATTTAAAATAAACATATGGGTGCTCCTGGGTGGCTCAGTGGGTTAAAGCCTCTGCCTTCAGCTCAGGTCATGATTCCGGGGTCCTGGGATCGAGCCCCACATTGGGCTCTCTGCTCGGCAGAGAGCCTGCTTCCCCCCTCTCTCTCTGCCTGCCTCTCTGCCTACTTGTAATCTCTGTCTGTTAAATAAATAAACAAAATCTTAAATAAAAAAAAAATATATATATATATATATATATATATATATATATATATATATATATATGTGCTAGGCCCTAAGATCACAGCACTGGGTCGTATTATTAGAAGATATGCTTTCTTCTGTTATCTATAAGGTATTGTTAAATGTTCCTTCCACTATTTTAGTTACTTGGAAGATAATTTTTTAGTAGCAGTGATAATCATTTTAAGAGTTTCCTAAAGCCCAATGGATTAACTTGAATTTCAAAGATACATAATCATAGATGGCTGAGCCACTGGCAGAATTTGTATCATCATCAGTTCTTAATTAACTTTGTTATACTGCAAATACTGTTCATCTCATAGTATTTGAAAGGAAATCGATTCTATTGCCTCTTGTTAGATTAGCTAAATGGAAGATCTACTGGTCTTAGAGTAAACCATTTTAAGTTTCTTTTTCTTTCTTTCTTTTTTTTTTTTGTTATGTTAGTCACCATACAGTACATTATTAGTTTTTTTGATGTAGTGTTCCATGATTCATTGTTTGGTATAACACCCAGTGCTCCGTGCAAATCTGTGCCTTCCTTAGTACTCATCACCAGGCTCATCCATTCCCCCAACCCCCTCCCTTCTAAAACCCTCCATTTGTTTCTCATAGGCTCTCATGGTTTTCTCCCACTCTGATTCCCCCCCTTCATTTTCCCCTTCCTTCTAATGTCCTCCATGCTATTCCTTATGTTCCACAAGTAAGTGAAACCATATGATAATTGACTTTCCCTGCTTGACTTATTTCATTTAGTATAACTCCTTCAGTCCCATCCATATTGATCCAAAAGTTGGGAATTTATCCTTTCTGATGGCTGAATAATATTCTATTTTTTCCTTGTTGTGTTATACTGTATTTCTGGTTTCTAATTCATCCCCACTCTAATCTTTATTATTTCCCTCCTTGTGCATGGGTTAGGCTTAATTTGTTGTTGATTCTCCAGTTCTTTAAGGTATAAAGGTATAAGGTTTAAAGGCAGTTTGTGTATTCAGGATTTTTCTATTTTGTGGGGTGATGTTTGGGTGGCATGTATTTCCCCATTAGGACTACCTTTGCAATATCCCATGGGTTTTGGACCAAAGTGTTTTCATTCTCATTGGTTTCCATGAATTGTTTAAGTTCTTCTTTGATTTCCTTGTTGACCCAAACATTCTTGAGCAGAATGGTCTTTAGCTTTCAAGTATTTGACTTTCTTCCAAACTTTTTCTTGTGATTGAGTTTCAGTTTCAAAACTTTGTGGTCTGAGAATATGCAGGGAATAATCTCATTCTTTTGGTATCAATTGAAACCTGATTTGTGACCCAGTATATGGTCTATTCTGGAGAAATTTCCATGTGGGCTTGAGAAAAATTAGTGTTCTGTTGTTTTAGGGTGGAATGTTCTTTGTATATCTATGAGGTCTGTCTGGCCCATTGTGTCATTCAAAGCTCTTATCTCTTTGATTTTCTGCATAGAGGATCTGTCTGTTGCTGAGAGTGGAGTGTAGAGGTCTTCTACTATTAATGTATCATTATTAATATGTCTATTTTGAGTAACAGTTAGGCTTATGGAGTTGGCTGTTTGCATGTTGGAGGCATAGATATTTATAATTCTTAGACCCTTTAAGAAGAATATAGTATCCTTCTATGTCTGTAACTATAGTCTTCAGCTTAAAATCTAATTTGTCTTATATGAGAATCGCTACCCCAGCTTTCTTTTGAGGTCCGTTGGCATGAAAGATGTTTCTCCATCCCTTCAATTTTAGTCTGGATGTATCTTTAGGTTCAAAGTGAGTCTCTTATAGACAGCATTTGGATGGGTCCTGTCTTTTTATCCAATCTGCAACCTCGTGCTGTTTTATAGGAGCATTTAGGCTGTTCACATTGAGAGTGATTATTGAAAGATTTGATTTTATCATCATCATGTTGCCTATGAGGTCTTTGTTTCTGTAGATTATCTCTAAATTTCTGTCCTATATCACTCTTGGGATCCTTTTCCCTTTATGGAACCTCTCTTAATATTTCTTGCAGGTCCAGCTTAGTGGTCACATGTTCTTTTAGTTTCTGCCAGTCTTAGAAGCTCTTTATCTCTCCGTCCATTCTGAATAACAGCCTTGCTGGAAAAAGAATTCTTGGCTGCATGTTCTTCTCATTTAGTACCCTGAATATATCTTGCCAGCCCTTTCTGGCTTGCCAGGTCTCTATGGACCCGTCTGATGTTAATTCTAATGTTCCTCCATCTGTACATAAGGAATCTCTCCCCACTATCTACCCTTAAGATGGTTTCTTTGGTTCTAAGACTTGTGAGTTTTACTATTACATGCTGGAACATTGGTCTGTTCTACTTGATCTTGGGAGGGGTCCTGTTTTCCTCTAGGACACAAATGCTTGTTTCAGTCCCCCAATTACAAAAGTTCTCAGCTACAATTTGCTTGAATATATCTTCTGGTCCTCTCTCTCTTTACCCTCTCTGGGATCCCAATAATTCTGACATTGGAATGTTTCATGGTGTCATTTATTTCTCCAATTTTGTTTTCATGGATTTTAAGCTGTTTGTTTCTATTGGTTTATCTTCTAGATCACTAATTCATTCTTCTGCCTTGTTTACTCTAGCTGTTAGAGTAACTAGATTGTATTGGACCTCATTGATAGCATTTTTAAGTTCTTCCAGATCACCTCTCATTTCTGCCCTTAGAGAATCTATGTTGCCATTAATGGTTTTCTCCATCCTAGCTATTGTCTTCGTAACTGTTACCGTGAAGTCTATTTCCAACAACTTGTTTATATACATATCCATTAGTTTTATAGCAGAAGTCACAGTCTCTGTGTCCTTCCTATGTTGGGGGTTCCTACTCTTAGTTATTCTGTTGAAGGGTGGTTGAAGGAATGTACAGAGTCCAAATTATTGACCATGACCCAACCAAGATGCACCTGTTTTATAGGGACCTTAGGGTCCTCAGCCTCTTGTTCTTCCAGCCTGTCTTCTGAGGGAGGGTCTTATTGCATTGTCACTCCAGCAACTCTGTTTGGGCAGTTTCCCTGCCTACTGGGGGGAGGGGATGGGTTCAGTGAAAATGTGTTTTGGGGGCCTTTTGTTCTCTGGTGGCTTTCCCTGGTGGGTTTCCACATCTCTTCCAAGAGACAGAGCAGAAGTGACCATATCGTATCCAGACCTCTGTTTCCACAGAGAGATCACCGTCTGTTCTCCAGTGAGCTCTCCAGGCCACACTGTTTTCATTTCTGTCTGTGCTGCTAAAAACCCCAGTGTCCTGGGTTGTGCACCCCATAGCTACACTCCCAGCCCTTGCTTCCAGGTCTGGCATGTCTCTGCCCTTTGTGCTTTTAAAACCTCCAACCAACCCCAGTAACCATGTGCACCCCCACAGCTCCAGGTTTCAGTCTGGGGGTCTGCCCTAAAGTCATTTCCCTACTGCTACTGGTCTGTGAGTCTCTGCCCAGTCCCTAGCACAGGGGGCTTTTGGGCTCTGGTAGCACAGGATCTCAGAGGCTACCTCCCCCTTCCATTTATCTTTTGATATCTGCCCATAGAATCACGGCTCCTTGCTTCATAAGTTGAGACCAGACCACCTGAGATATTTTGTTGGTATAGATCCCGATATATCTTCTTATATCTCAGGCTGATTTAGTGGGTGTTCAGAGTGGCCTGGTAGAAATTCAGTTCAATTCAGGGGACTGGTTGAAATAGGGTCCCCTGCTCATCTACCATCTCTGCATCCTCCTATTTTAAGTTTCTTAACACTTTTCATTAATATTTTCAAAATACTGAAATGAAAAATATATAGTATCATAAGGATTAAAAAGCAAAAAATAAACATATACACATATAAACGTTTCCACTATGTTGGGTGATTTTAGTAGCTATGTTAAACATACAGTTTAAGATATTTAGAATGAGTAAAAATTATGAACTTTATAGCAATGAGTTTTCTTATTCTTTAGGTTATTGTCATTCCACCTAATTCTGAAAGTGCTAGAAGTTAATGCTTCTGTATTAACTTTGTTTATTTTCTTTAGTACAAGTGATAGCCTGGATCTTAGGCTGAGAAATGTGAATTTGTTGTGGCCATAGCATGTAATTCTGCAGCAGGATTAGAAACTCAGTGAGGGGAAAAAAAAAGAAAGAAAGAAAAAGAAAAGAAAGAGAAAGAAAGAAACTCAGTAAGATTCTACATGGAATATTAATTTTGTAAACCAACTTGGGTCTTAATAGGAATAAATGTCATAATGCTATTTTGTTAACCTTTTCCATGTTTTAATTAGTTGAGATCTATTTCTTCTCTTCCCCTTTTCTGTACTTTTTCCTCCCCCTAATAACCTGGCATAATGCTTTGACCCTACTCTGAAAAAACAAAATAATATTATCCATTCTCAGTCTGATTATATTTCATATTATTGATAGAAATAAATTATTTACAAACTATAGTGTTGGTGGGAAATAGAAATTGCATTTTCATTATCATCCAGTTGTTACATATTAATATATCATGTGGCTCGGTAAGTCACGAACTATTTTTTCTGCTATCCCTCTCCCTTCTCTAAATTTACTCTGTATCATAATATAGTATGAATGGAATGGCTAAGGTGTATAACCCCTTTAGCACGATTACCTAGCTACTCAGGGATAGATTTAAAACTCAAACTCAGTTTTATCTGTTGATAAAATAGCATATGATATTGTACCAAAATTATCTCAGGGTTCATATATTCAAACCCACAGTGCTCTGCTCTTTTTCCCTTAAGACGGTGTGATTATTTCCTTTTCCCTCTCATAGTCCTAGTGAAACAGATATGAATATTATAACAGAGAATGCACTAAATATTAACCAGAATGATAGATTATTATGTAACTAAACATGAATGATAAAATATAATTCACTTATACATGATTTTATAATGAAATTGATATATTATCTCATTTATTCAATAAGGGCCTCCCTCATGCCTTCCATGCTTTTCTCAAACCTAGAGAGTATCCTTATGGTTGTTCCTTTAAATTTTGTCTTTGACATTTATTTATACATGTTGATTAGATCTCTGGCCATGACAGGAAAAGGTTTATTTATTGGGATGAATTCCTCCATCTTAGCATTATTCTAGGTCTCTGTCTTTTCTGTGTTAGAAAATCTCATTATGTTTCTTGCCCCTGAGAGTAATGGTTTTATGAAGAAGAGGTCATATAATTTGCAGGGGCTGGTGCTGGAGGGAGTGTCTCTGGTGTGTGCTGCATGCAGTTTGCTGCCGTGTTTTGGCTACTCTGTCACTTAGGTCAGTTGTCTATAGAGGTTCTTCTTGCCTGCAGTGAATGGTGTTTGGACCTTGGCCAGAACTGGCAATTTATAACTGAGTGTGCTCTGGTTTGCTTGTTAAATGAAACTTAATACTCTTTCCTCTAGAACTGAAAGTTTGCAGTGACCTAGAGGATAAAAGAATGGAAAATAATGAAGTTAAACAAAAGAGAGAAAGAAGAATTATGCAACATGAGAAAATACTTGGGGAACTCAGTGACTCCATCAAACATAGTAACATCTGTATTATAGGAGTCCCAGAGAAGAGAGAGAAAAGGGGTTAGAAACAAAGTGGGTGGGGCTCTGTGGGAGCAAGTTAGGTAGCAGTACAGGTACAGCACTGTTTCCCACAGGTGGTGGTGTGTTTATGCTGAGCAACATGAGGAAAATGGTGCCTTCCAGCTCCTTTCTTCCTGGCTCAGTCTCCTTGTGATCCTAGCCTTTCTGGAAGAGGCTCTGAGATGAGCAAATAACTCTCCTTCCCATGAGCCCCAGGCATTTTTCAAACTGCTGCTTCTAAGCTGTTTCTTCTCCTAGTGGTTAGTTGTTCTGTGTCTTTTAGTGGGAGTGGGGGTGGAAAACTCAGCTTCCTAATGCCCTCCAGCCTCTCCCAGAGTCAAGCCTACTGATTTTTAAAATTCCCAGCTTAGTCCTGCTGGTTGTAGGAACTCATGAAATTTGGCCTCTCTTGATTTCAAAGCCAGAGGTTATAGGGATTCATCTTCACCATGGGGGGCTTCCCAGCGTGGTAGTCTATTTCTTACTTTTCACCACACCCCCAGCTCACTTAAGAGCATGGATAGCCACAGTCCCCTTTACTCCCAAATTGTTCCTCAGCCCTTCATACCTTCTTGAATATTGCCTCTTCTCTACCTTTAGTTGTGCAGTTTTTCTGCCAGTCTTTGGGTCATTTTATGGGTAATTTACACTGATGTGGGCATGAGCTCATTGTATCCCTAGGATTAGGTGAACTTAGGGTCCTCCCACTCCCCACCATCTTTTCAGCATAGTATATCTTATATTTTAGTAATCATCTAAGTTCACTTTATTTTTTCTTTATTTTTAATTTTAAAAGTTTTGTTTATTTTAAAGAGAGAGTACACACATGCAAATGGGTCAAGGGGTAAAAGGAGAGGGAGAAAATCTCAAGCAGACACCCGGTGAATGTAAAGCCCAAAACAGGGCTCCGATCTCAGGACCTTGAGATCATGGCCTGAGCTGAAATCAAGAATCAGTTGCTTAACTGATTGAACCACCCTGGTACCCCTAAGTTTACTTTAGAACTAATATTTGTCTTAGTTTTAACTTGATAATTCATTACAATATGTACATATTTTAAGAAATTGTCATTGTATGTAAGATTTTAATTTTAAAATTAGCAACTAAAGAAAATTTTTAGAACTAATTACAATCACATATGAATATGAACTTAGGTTGTTTTCTAGAGATTTTAATTTGTTAACTACTATTAAAATTAAACAGAAGGAACAATATTGGAGAAATATCAATATCATTGCTTTCTTGTTACAGTTGTACTGTTAATTTTAACTGCGTTTTGTCAGTTGACAGACTAATAAATATTGTTTCTTATTGTGAATACCTCAGAGAAATGATTTGTTATTAGAAAACTCATAAACATCCTATTGTTTTCAACCAGAAGAGTGATTATTTTCTAGCTTAATAGGAATAGAATTGTCTGTGTGATTATGACTTACTTGAATGCGATCTACACAACAACAGGCATTTGTCAGTTTTTGCTCATTTGTTACATATAATGTACCTATGACAGTGCCTAGTATCTAACAAGAATTTAATAATCGTTGAATGAATGAAAAACCCTGTAGTTTTAAGTCGTTTTACTATTCTTTGGTAGATGAAGAATATGTTATGAATTTATTGTGTTTATATATACATATGCTTGTTGGCATGTGTAACTTGCCAACAAATTATTAAATTAAACAAAAAATTATTAAATTAAAAGTGATGATCTAGGAAATTAAATTATAAAAAATCAGATTTAAGTATGCCAGAGGAATATTGATATGGAGCAATCTATTTTTGAGCCGGTTTAAGTCTTTTTTTTTTTTTTTTAAAGATTTTTTTATTTATTTGTTATAGAGAGAGAGACAGATACAGAGCACAAGCACAGGCAGACAGAGTGGCAGGCTAGAGGCAGAGGGAGAAGCAGGCTCCCTGCCGAGCAAGGAGCCCGATGTGGGACTCGATCCCAGGACGCTGGGATCATGACCTGAGCCGAAGGCAGCCGCTTAACCAACTGAGCCACCCAGGCGTCCCGCCGGTTTAAGTCTTTTAAAGTAACTCTTTAATGCCATTGAAAATGTGTCTTAATTTTTGCTTGTCTCTAGTTAGTGGTAATAATAGCATCTAGTTGATGAATCACTATCGTGTAGCACGCAGGGAAATTTCTATTAAATAGTATCTTATAATTATTAGCATATATAAAAATAATTAATTAATCTAAAACCCCATAGGCCTGAATGGCATTTCCATATATTATAACATGCCTAGTTCCTTATAAACAACTATTTAAATATTGTGAGAGTCTAATCCATGACAATTTGCATTTCTATTTGATATTTTGAGTATCATAGATACCAACTGAGATTAACAATAAACTCAGGAATTAAAAATAATATAGAGAGAGTGACTTTAGGCATGACAGTGTGAGGAGCTCCATGAGCCCACTCCCCAGTGAAACTAGTGAACATACTAAAAATAAGAAAAAAATTGAAAACCTATGGAAACAGTCTCAAGGGCAAACAGCAAATGAAGAAATTCTTTGAAGAAAATCAATGAAAATTCAATAAGAAAGTTGAATCTGTGATATTTGGACCAAGACCATTTACCCTCTTCTTCAGCTCAATAAACCAGAGATTCTAATCCAGACTGGTGCATGTAACAGCACAGGACTTCCTTTCTTCCTGGATCTCAGTTGGAAGTCTTTCTTCCCAGGAAGAGGATGATGTCAGTTTTTCTTTTCTTGCTGCCGGCTATGTGCTGCTGAAGCTAACTAAGTCTTAAATAAGTTCAGTTAAGAGATAGGTATTCTTCTCTTTCACACAGCCATCACTCATGGAATGAAGACTCTTCCTTGGATATGGTGCACTGGGCTCTCAGCACTCTTCATCTTGCTTATGAGGCTGCAGGTCCATACCAGGAGAGATGAACCAAGAGGACCTCAGACTATTGCTTCGCCTCCACCAAGCATTCAGCTCCTAGAGCAGAACTAACACTCAGAAAAGCTTGTCATGGTTACCAGCCCCAGTTCCAGAACCCTGGCTTAGTGATTTTACTGGAGAGGGAAGAATGTCTTAAAAGAGAGAGTTCCTGACCTTTTACAAAAGGGACTGATTTCATTTTCATGAAAGCATGGAGAAGTTTAAGTTTAAGTGTGTTCTCAAGGGTAGTAGGATTATGGTGAAAGGCAATTGGGAGGGGTTTAAGAGACAGGTTAAACTGTAAGTCCAGTAGTTTTCGGGAGAGAACTAGGGGATATGACAGCTGAGAGGAGCCCTCCTCGGTCAAAAAAAAAAAAAAAAAAAAAAAAAAAAATATATATATATATATATATATATATATATATATAAAATACTGTCTTCAGAAACTGTGTCTTTAAAGGAACCAGAATTTGATCAGATTACTTTTTCATTTATGCCAGAAGGCATTGTTGAAATAAGAGAGAAATCAGCTAACAGTTAGTGGAGCTTAACAGCTGGGCATGGTCAGGGAAAGAGGAAAGGAGCCCTACCAAAATCAGTCAACCCAGTGAATGAGGTTCACTGAAAGGCCATCTCCCAAAGGAAGAATATCAGAGGCTGTGTTTGTGGGGTAAGGTAGAGTTAGGTAAAACGCCACTAAAATAATTCACCCAGTCACTAAGCAAATAAAAAAGCAAATAACAGTAAAAATCTTGGGAGAGAATGAGACCAGACCCCAGAGTTACTACAATATATTATCTAAAGCTTTGTGTTCCCAACAACAGCAACAACAAAATACGTTGCATATGGAGACAGGAAAGTATAACCCATACACTGGATAAAAAGTCGGCAACCAAAACTGCCTGCAAAAGTGACCAGATGTCAGACTTAACAGAAAAATACTCTAAAGACCCAATTATGTTTACAGAACTAAAGGAAGCCACGATCAAAGAAAAAGGGAAGTTACAGTGAAGATATTGCATTAAATAGAGAATTTCAATAAACAGAAATTATAAAAAACAAACCAAGTAGAAATGATAACAGTCGAAAATGCAGCAATTGAAATAAAAAAAATTTCAGAGGGATTCAACAGTAGATTTGAATTCAGAGGAAAAAGAAAAAGTGAATTGAGATAGGGTAGAGGCCATGCAAGCCAAGAACAAAGGGGGAAAAATGAAGAACGTCAAAGAGATATGATGAAGAAGTAGACAAACCAAGAAATCCAAGTTGGGTATGTCAGAATTGGGAGAGACAGGAGAAGAAAGAGGGGATCGGGAGGGAAACAAACCATAGGAGACTCTTAATCTCACAAAACAAACTGAAGGTTGCTGGGGGGAGGGGGTAAAGTGAGGGTGGTGGCATTATGGACATTGGGGAGGGTATGTGCTATGGTGAGTGTTGTGAAGTGTGTAAACCTGGTGATTCACAGACCTGTACCCCTGGGGATAAAAATATATGTTTATAAAAAAAAATTATATATATATATATATATATATATGTTTATAAAAAACCTATAAAAAATATTAGAAGTCACAGACAAGGAACAAATCTTAAAATCAGTAAGGAGAAAAATAAAAAAACACTTACATGGAAATTTCAATAAAACTAATAGCTAATTTTTAAGCAGAAGAGCAGAAGACATCAAGAGACTGAGATAACATATTTAAAGTGCTCAAAGGAACTTTGAGTTCTTCAAAATGCTCCAAATAACAGTCAAACAAGAATTCTGTATCTAACAAAACTGTATTTAAAAAATGAAAGCTGATCTGTTACTTTCCAAGATGAAGGAAAATATGAGAGAATCTGTTACTAGAAGACCTGTTTTATACGAAATACTAAAAAAGTTTTTTCATTGTGCTATCATTGGAAAATATATTGTACATACATAACTTCTGTGGTATAGGCCCCAAAATAAATATTTATATAAAATATATATCATATAAATACTAATATATAACTATACATGTTATAATTATCCATTATATATCATATTACATATTTTACAAATCATGTATACACATTTTTATATATTAAACGTATAATTTTATACAATGGCATTTTCAACAGTTAAGAACAGAGAAAAAAAATACATCCTTATGGTTTATATGATTACACAGTAATCTTTATTAGTGCAGATTTGAATTACCACATGAAAATCCCTTTCTTTCTACCTGATACCTCTCCCCTCTCACGCTCTCTCTCTCTCTCTCTCTTTATCTCAAGTAAATAAATAAAATCTTATTAAAAAAATACTTCAAACAGCAACCACAAGATAGCTAGAGTGGTTGTACCCATACCAGACAGAATAGACCTTAAAACAAGTAATGTTTCTGTTGGTAAAGAGAGATATTTTACAATTATAAAAGTGTCAATACATCAAGATGATATAACAAGTATAAGCATATCTAGCACCATAAAGCAAATAAAAAGTATGAAACAAAGACTAAAATAAATGAAGAAAAGTAGAAAATTCAGTAATATTTTGAGGCTTTGGTACTCCATTTTCAATAATGGGTAGAACAACTAGACTGAAGATCAACAAGGAAATAGGAGACACAAAAATATGAACCAAGTAGACCTCACAAACATCAATGGAACATTCCACTCATAAACCAAATATACTTTCTACTCAATGGCACATGAAATATTCTTTAGGATAGATCATATGCTAGGCCATAAACAAATGTCAGTAAATTTAAAATATCGAAATACAAAACATTGTCACAAATGGCAAGATCTCATCCTTTTTTATGGCTGTGTAATATTCCATTGTGTATATATTCCACCTCTTTTTTATTCATTCGTCTATCGATGGACACTTGGGTTGCTTCCATATCTTGGCTATTGCAAATGATGCTACAATAAACATAGGGGTGCATATATTAAATTGCATATATCTTTTGGAATTATTGGATCATGTGGTATTGAAACTATTGAAACTATATGAAACATTAAATGTCAGCTACTCAAAAAGAAAAGCAAAAGAAATTGTATAAAAATGTTTCATTTGATCACAATGGAATGATCAGAAATCAATAGCAGAAAAGAAAGCGAGGAACTCAAAAATACGTGTAAATAAAATCACATATTCCTAAATAATGGGTCAAAGAAGAAACCAAGGGGAAATTAGAAAATCTTGAAATGAGTGGAAATGAAGATACAAAATTTACAGGATGCAGTTAAAGCAGTGCTTAGAGGAAAATTTACAGTTGTAAGTGCCTACGTTAAGATATAAGAAATAACTCAATAACCCATTTATTGGGTAAAGAGTCTGATGGCTATCTCTCTGGAGAATGAAAGCAAATGTCCAATAAGCACATTAAAATATGCTCAAAATCATTGAGAAAATGCAAATCAAAGCCACCATGAGATACCAAAAATAGATATTTTCCACATCCTCACTAACACTTATTCTTTTTTGTGTTTGTTTTTTGTATAACTAACATACAGTGTTATACTAGTCTTAGATGTACAGTTTAATGATTTAACAATTATGTACATTATTTAGTGCTAATTGAGATAGGTGTTCTCTTAATCTCCTCTGTTTCCTCCCACCTCCCACCCACCTCCCCTCTGGCAACCACCAGTTTGTTCTCTGCATTTAAGAATCTGTTTTTTGGTTTCTCTCTTTTTTCCTTTGTTCATTTGTTTTGCTTAAATTCTGTATATGAGTGAAATCATATGATATTTATCTTTATTTGTTTCATTTCACTTAGCATTATACTCTCTAGGTCCATTCATATTGTTACAAATTCTTTTTAATAACTGAGTAATATCCCATTGTATATCTATACCACATCTTCTTTATCCATTCATCAATGGATGGTTTGTTGGTTTGTTTCCATATCTTGACTATTGTAACTAAAGCTGTGAGAAACTTAGGGGTACATATATCTTTTCAATTTAGTGTTTTGTTTCCTTTGGGTAAATACCTAGTAGTGGAATTACTGTATCATGTGGTAATTTAAAATTTTTTGATGAACATCCGTATTATTTTCCACAGTGGCTGCACCAGTTTACATTCCTACCAACAGTTCATAGTGGTTCCTTTTTCTCCACATCTGTGCCAACACTTGTTATTTCTTATCTTTTTGATACTAGTTATTCAGACTGGTGTTAGTTGATACCTTGTTATGGTTTTGATTTGCATTTCCCTGATGGTTAGATGCTGAGCATCTTTTTATATATCTGTTGGCCATCCATGTCCTCTTTTGAAAAATGTCTGGTTAGGTCTTCTGCTCTTTTTTTTTTTTTTTTTTTTGGAACAGAAGAGGTTTTATGGAATAATTTGCATAGTCAAAAACAATAAAAAGGGAGAAAAATGGATACAGTCAATGTTCATATTAGAAGTTACATATTACAAATATATTTGAAGTCCTGTATATCTCTTTCTTGAACAAATTCACCTGTCCACCAAGAACTGCTCATTTTTTAATAAGATTATTATTATTATTATTTTTTTTTGGTGTCGAGTTGTGTGAGTTATTTATATATTTTGATATTAACTCCTATCAAATAGATTATTTTCAAATAGCCTTTCCATGGTAACTATACCTACTGTGGTGAGCATTGCCTAATGTATAGAACATCAAGTCACTATTTTGTACACCTGAAACTAAACTAACATTGTATTAATTAAACAAAAAAAATGTTATTGTTAAAAGAATAAACAGAAAAAAATCTACACTTTCCCATATTGGCAATAAGCATCCATTTCCAAAATGACTCCTCCCTGCACCATATAGATAAATGGGTATGAATATTTTATGAAATGGGGATCATGCTGTACACAGTGTTTTTCAACTTGGCATTTTGTTGTAATCTGAGTTGGACGTGTTTTGGTGTCAGATATAGATCGGACCATAATGGCATATGTCATGGCTCTAGGCTATATGGCTCTGCTACTTAATCCGGCTTCTGTTCTTAGGTAAATCACCTAAAGAGTGGCCCATTTTCTTTAAAAGAGTAGATTAATTATGTGTCATTTAAAATATTTGATTAAAAGCACTTACAATGATATTCTGCCCAACCTTCTTCGTTACCCAAGTTTTTATTACTCTGTGTCTTTGAAGAAATTAAGCTGACATAAAACATTTTAAAAAATAGATGGATATAATCATTGTTGCAAGGATGTGGAAAATCAGAACGCTCAGACTTTGCTGGTGAGAATTTAAAATTGCACAGCTGCTTTCAAAAACAGTTTGGCAGAATGAATAAAAAATTGCATTTGAATGTTAGTAGCAGCATTATACATAATAGCTAGAAGTTGGAAACAGCCCAAATGCCCATCAACTGATTAATGGATAAAGAAAATATTCCCTACAAGGGAGTATAATTTGTCCATAGTGAGAATGAACTTCTGATACACACTAAAACATGGATGAATTTTGAAAAAAAATTATGCTAATTGAAAGAAACTAGTCACACACATGTATTTTTATGATTTCATTCATATCAAATATCCAGAGCACAGAAATATATATAGTATGTATGGAAATGTATATATTATATATGGGAATATATAGAGAAACACATTTCATATGGAAAATATATATTTATATTGTATATATGGAAATAAAAATACATACATTTATATATAGAGAGAGAAGAATTAGTGATTGCTTAGAGCTGCCTGGGTTTTGGGGATAAGGGAGAATAGCTACAATGTATGGGCTTCCATTTTGAGATTATGAAAAAGTTTTAAAATTTACTGGTGATGATTGCACCTATTTATGAATGCAGTAAAGCCACTGAATTTTTCATTTTAAATAGATGAATTGTATGTTAAATGAATGTCTCACTAAAGCTGTAAAAAGTAAATAAATAATGTGTCAAACTAGTTTTCAAGAAAGTTTATGTCTATTTCAATGAAATACAAGATTATCTGTTTTCAAATAATTGACTGAATATTCCTTATCTCCATTTTTCGTTAGTGACAAGTATACAGAACTCACAACTATTCCTGGAAACTGATAGGATTCCAGAGTTCTGGGTCCTGCCTGGCCTAAAACATTTGATTTTATGACTAATTTGTCTAATTGATGCCAAAATTTGCTTACTTGACTTATTAGGCTTATCAAACAAATCAGAGAAAAAGAATAGACCAGGTTTGTTAAAAGAAGGGTTGTAGCTTTCTCACTTATTCTAATCTCTTTCTTCCTTCTCAAATTACTGAATTATGTGTTCTTTTTTTATTTGAACTGTCATGATACAGGTAGCCACTGTTCAATAGCTTTTCCCAAAATTTAGAAGATTCAGAAAGGAACAAAAACCGTGTCTTTATAAATTAATGTTATTGTATCCAACACAGGTAATGTGAATGCTAATTTTAATATTCATTATTAAATAACTGAAAAGGAAATAATTATTTCCATACAAAATAAGTTATTCATGATAATGACTCTACTTACATCTTCTAATGGTACATTGATCACAATGCCTCTGTGTAGGTAGTTAACTAGTATGCTTCTGGTATATATACTTGGAGAGGCCACCTACTCTATATAATATGTGACCTATTTGGGGCCAAGGGCTAATGAGAAAATGATGTAGAATAATTCAATGAGAAACTAATATAGAGTAGTCATATTTTCTCATGTAAATAAGGAAATGTCAAGACACTGAGGTTGTTAGGAGTAGAGCTAATGTATGAAGGAAGTTGAGGTATCTGTAGGAGTATTAAAATTTGTGGAGGAGGGGTGCTTGGGTGGCTCAGTCGGTTAAATGTCCAACTCTTGATTCCAGCTCAGGTTATGATCTCAGGATCATAAGATCAAGCCCAGAGTTCATCTCTGTACTGGGTATAAAGCCTGCTTAAGATTCTCTTTCGACCCTTTCCCTTGTGCCCTCCCCCTCACCTCTCTTTCTCTCTTTGTCTCCCTCTCCCTAAAAAAATTGTGAAGAAGAAATTAGGAGTAAATAGAGAGACAAACCATATATAGAGATAATAAGGGAAATGGACAAGGGAAAGGAAAAGTCATAATTCCTGAAAGGGAAACCATATGACACATGAAAAAATTATAGCCAGATCTATCTTGATATTATAAAGATTATCCATATAAATCTTGACATTATTTGCACTTCAGAAATGAGCAATAGGCTTCTTTATAAAGACATTTGATATTTCCTTGGGAAAAAAGTCTTTGAGAATCATATTAAGTGAACCTCTCAATAAAAACATGTTAAAATTCACTTTTAAGATTTTTTGAGGTAAATGGATCCACAAGATGTTTATTTCTTTAATAGTCTTTATTTCAGAGGTCCCTAAATATTGCCATGTCATTTAACTTATTCTTGACATCTTGACCTTTTCCCCTTTAACAACTGTCTCTATTACAAGCAGCAGTTTCACAGCAATGCTTTCCTTGCCAGAATGCCAGCAAAGGTTTAATGTGAAGTTTGATTGTTTTGAGAGTGATGGCTACAATTCTCTAAATGCTATAGATCTTGGGCTTTCATTCATGAAATAATGTTGTCTTTCTAAGATAATATTTCTGATTAAGTATATACAAAATTGAAAGTATGTTTAGCAGTGCCAGTGCTCTTCACATATTTTGCTGTTGTCAGAATCCTTTCATTTTTCCCCATGGATCAGAACAGTGCTTGTGAAACAAATCATCCTGTTTGTAGAACAAAAATTAAGACTTTCCTTGTTAATAATTCTTAATAGAAAAATGATCAATTTAAGTGTTAATTTGGCATGTTACAATGCCTGATATATTTCTTCCATTCTTATTAAAATATATGCTAATATATATATTAAAAATAACGAAACAAAAGCATTGAATAATATGGGTAAAAATGGAAATGTGAACTTTAAAAATTTATACTAGCTTTAATATTTAGGCATTTGCATATTATTTTAACTCAAAGTTGTGAAATATACATACAGTGTACCCAAACCAGAATAGCTGCATGACAGCTGAGGACAGGGATAAACAACAGGAATAGACTAGAGACTTACTTAGCCTTTCTTTCTTTAGTTCACAGACATAATATCTACCTATTTCAGAAAGTAGGATATCAACTATCCAACCACAAACTAAGAAAAAGTTCAACTGAATATTTATCCATATCATCAAAGGAACATAAAATGTCATTTATACTTGAGTATAAATGAAGAGTCAGGAGGAGGGGTGAGAAACAAACAAAACCTTTCCAATTAGCAGCCTGTACTTTATGGATCTCCAGAAAATAGAAGGAAGAGAGAGGAGTAATAAAGATCTATGAAAAGTATTTCCTAAAACAGAAAAAAAAAAACTTTCCAAATGGAAAGATCTACCATATGTTGAGTTAATAAAAAGGAACAAACCTAGACTACTATGTTGAACGCTTAGAAATATAAAGTGAAGAAAATATCCCCCCAAAAGTTTCCAGAGAACTGAAAAGAAAAATACAATGTCATCTACAAATGAAATTTAGTTTGACTACAAATTTCTCATAATTAACACATTAGGCAAGAAAGCAATAGATTAATATCTTGAGGAAGATCTTTTATAATCTAGAATCCAGTACCCAACCAGGGCTATGTCCCTGCAGAAGGAATAGAAACTTATGAAGGCCAAATATTGAATACAGGCTTATTAAAAGGCTGAGGTTTAGGGTTGCCTGGGTGGCTCAGTGGGTTAAGCCTCTGCCTTCAGCTCATGTCATGATCTCAGGGTCCTGGGATCGAGTCCTGCATCAGACTCTCTGCTAGGCAGGGAGCCTCCTTCCTCTGCCCTCACTCTGCTTATCTCTCTGCCAATTTTGATCTCTATCAAATAAATTAAAAAATCTTTAAAAAAAAAGGCTGAAGTTTAATCCCCAAATTACAGAATTGTCTCTCCTCTGTATGTTTACCCTACACCATAAACCTCCAGTATAAAAACAGTAGTTACATATAAAGATGTACATCACATAGACTCTCTGTGTAGCAATACATACAGGAATATGAAAGCCTACAAGTGAGACAAAAACAAGGAGGGTAAACAAATTTGAAGCCTCTGGTACCTCTATCTATAATAAATGTTAAATATATCCCAAGTTCTAGTCAGATTATCATAAATCCTCACACTAAGTGCCCATTTACCTTAGTGTCTATTACCTTCTGTAACACATCATGCTTTTAATTAAAGAATTACAATGGCACGCCAAAAGGTAGGAAAAAAAATATGTTGAAGAGACAGAGCCAATAGAACAAGACTCAGATATGACATATACATTGGTATTGTCCGTCCAGGAATTTAAAATAAGAGCTGTTTATTCAGTGCTCCTGGATGACTCAGTCCTTTAAGTGTCCAACTCTTGATTTTGGCTCGTTTCATGATCTCAGACTTGTAAGATCAAACCCGGTGTAGGCTCCCCACTCAGCAGGGAATCTGCTTGAGATTCTCTCCCTCTACTCCTCCCTGCCTCAGTCATGTTCTCTCTCTTGCTTTCTCTCTAAAATGAATGAATGAATGAATGAATGAATGAATAAATAAATAAATAAATAAATACTGTAAATAGTAAAACAAAACAAAATAACTATTTATGTGTCATGGGTCTAATGGAAAAAGTAGACAATGTGCGAGAATGGCTAGGTAATGAATGACATTAAAGAGATGAGAACTCTAAGGAAGAATCAAAATGAAATGCTAGAAATCAGTAACACAGAACAGAAATGAGTAATCCCTTCAGAGTGCTCACCAACTAAGGCATTAATCAGGGAACTTGAATATCTGTCAATAGAAAACTCCCTAGCTGAAATGAAGAGTAAAATATGAATTAAAAAAATGTCCAAGAACTTTGGGATAATATCAAAAAGTGTAGTATGTTCATAATTGGAATAATAGAAGAAACAGAGAATGGTGCAGAAGGAATATTTGAAGTAATAATGGCTGAAATGTTTCCAAAATTAATGACAGGAAACAAATCATATCCCAGAAGCTGAGAGAAAATAAAGCAGGAGAAATATAGAAACAGAACAAAACAAAATATAAAACCCACATGCACAATCCTAGGCATATCATAGTCAAACTGTACAAAATCAAAGACCGAAAATCTTGTTGAAGGTAACTCAATGAAGAAAAAAACATTAGCTATAAAGAAACTAGGATAAGAATTACAGTGGCTTTCTAATCAAACCCCATGCAAGTAAGAAATGAGTGGAATAAAATATTTGGAAATATAAGGAAATATAAGGAAAAAAATGGGCACCAATAAGTCTATATCTAGTGAAATAATTCTTCAGAAATGAAGGAGAAATAAATAGCTTTTCAGAGAAACAAAAACTGAATGGATTTATTATAAACAGACCAAAAATGTTAAAGGAAGCTTTTTAGGTGAGAGATAAATGATTTATATCAGAAACTTTGATCTACATAAAGTAAGAGTTTTGTATTCAAGTAAGCTTTTTATAAATGTTGCAAAATTGATTCTAAAATTTATACCATTTATATCAGAAACTTTGATCTACATAAAGTAAGAGTTTTGTATTCAAGTAAGCTTTTTATAAATGTTGCAAAATTGATTCTAAAATTTATACCATTTATACCATTTTGTTCTAGAACACCCAACATAATTCTGAAAAAATGACTCACATTATTGGACTTCCTACTTTAAAGCTATAATAATCAAGACTATATCATATTGGTAAGATAATAGGTACCTTGACCAAAAGAATAGAAAATTCAGAAATAGACTCATAAAAATATAGTGAACTGATTTTTACCAGAGCAATTCAATAGAGAAACGTTGATCTTTTCTATGTTGTGCTGAAACAATTGGATGTCCATATGCAAAAGGAAAAAAAGCTTAAACAGACTTTACAACCTAGAAAAATGTTAACTCAAAATGGAGTAGAGATCTAAATTATTTTAAGTTTTTTTAATGGTTTAATTATTTTTTTAATGCTTCAAGTTTTTATTTAGAGATCTAATTAAAATGTAAATCTCTAAAACTTCTAGAACAAAACATGAGAAATTTGTGTAAACCTCTGGTGATGAGTTTTTAGATACAATGACAAATGAAAGCAATTGATAAAACTGGTAAGTTGCACTTTATTAATATAAAAAACTTTTGTTGTGTTAAAAGGTACTATTAAGAGAATAAAAAGGCATCATAAACTGGGAAAAAATATATACAAAGTTTATGTCTCCTAAAGGACTTGTACTGAAAATACACAAATAGCTGTTAAATCTCAACAATAAGAAACAAAAGCCCAACTAAAATAGGGACAAATCACCTGAACTACAACTCACTTATGAAGATATAACAATGGCAAATAAACATATGAAAAAGGTCTGAATGATATTTGTCAGGGAAATGCAAATTTAAACAAAAGTCAGATATTACTGCATGTCTGTAAGAATGGGTAGCATATTTTTTTAATGAAAACACAATCAGAAAAATATGAAATACAAGGAATTATTCACTGATGGTGGGAATGAACAATTTATAGTCACTCTGGAAAAAGTTTACCAGTTTCTTACAAGGTTAGACACAGTATTACTGTAGGAACCAGCAATTGTATGCCTATATATTTGTCCAACTGATCTGAAAACCGGCATGTGAAAGTTTATGTTAGTTCCATTCTTAATTGACAAAAGCCAAACCAACCAAGATATCCTTCAGTAGGATGAATACATAGATGATGTTATGTCTATACGGAATACCATTCAAAGATAAACACTAATGGACTATTATCACATACATCAACATGGATGAACTTTAAGTGCATATTGCTAAGTGAAACAAGTCTGTCTGAAATAACTGCACACTCTATGATTGCATTTGTATGACATTCCTGAAAAAACAACACAGATCAATTGTTGCCAGGAGCTTGGTGAGGGTTTGAATAGATGAAATTTCAATAGGTGAAACACAAGGGAATAACGGTTAGTATGGCAAAGTTACTCTGATACTGTAGTAGTGATTACATGATACTTTGCTTTTGTTAAAACTCATAGAAATTTTCAGCACAAATAACAAAACTTAATATATGTGAAAAAATCAAAATTAGGAATTTGGGAGTCCTCAGGATGGAATGTGGAAGGTAATAAAAGAATTTAACGGTGTTAAAAATGTATGGCATAACCTCGCTCAACAGGTTTGGGGAAAAGATTTTTACCTAAGTAAGCATGGAAATGAGTGAATACTTTAAGGACAAAAAGAACTGTACGTTAACACTGTACTCTAGTTATGAAGTTATTTCTCATGGGGGTGTGGGTTTACATGTTACATTTATACTGAAATTTTTAAAAAGTTAAGTAAATTGATGGTAGATGGTTTCTCCCTTGTGACATGGGAAGTAATAAATAAACAATGTAGGAAGGCTAGGAAGAGCCATGCAGTACTAGATTAGGGCTGGATACTTCAATAGGAATTCATTCAGATTTAATTCTAAATTGAGATGAACGTATATGATCGCACAGAGATAGAGAAAAGCAATGAACACACCAGAGTTTGGTTTCTAATACTAGTAGGAAAAAAGAGGAAAATGAACTACTTGACTGTAGAATGACCTGATGAACATAAAATTCATCAGGTCATAAAATTTATTATTACTAACTTTACACCCAATATAATGATAAGAGAAACATTGGACAAACCCATATGGAAGGACAGCCTAAAAATTACATTACCAGCACTCCTCAAAATGGTCAATGTAACCAAAAACAAGGAAAGTCTTTAAAACTGTGACTGCCAGGAGTCATGATGGCTATATATAATGTGGTAGATTGGATGGGATCCCAGAAAACAGTTATTAAGTAAAAATTAAGGACATCTGAATAAACTAGAGTTTCGTTAAAATCAGGTATCCAGTATTCTTCATTTGTATGACAAATATACCATACCAATGTAAGATATTAACAAAGGGGAAACTGGCCATGGTATAAAAGAGAACTCTTTGTATTATCCTTGCAGTTTTCTATAAATGCAAAGCTAGTCTACAATTAATGTTTATTTAAATAGTAAAGATTATAGTTACAAGAAGCGAGTTGAGATTTTAAAACTTTTTTTTTTGAATGTGGCAAACTGATTCCAACAAGAGAATAAGAATGCTGTGTGTATCCAAAGTAGATCTCTATTCCAGTGAGAACATAGCATTCCACCTTCCATTATAGAATTGACCCACTATGATCAGAAGGTCCTTTGAAGGAATGGGGGTATATTGTAAATCAGTGTTAGTCTCTGCTGTTGGCAAGTTTGACACAGCAGTGGCTGTAACCAGATGATTCTTGCTGAATGGAAGGCCTTGTTGCTGAACCCATACATAACCTCCATCTCTGCCCAAGACTACCTTATTCATGAGCCCATCAGACAAGAAGAAGAATGGGTTGGAAAGAAGCTGGCGAAACACTCAAGAAGTCATTTTCTTGCTCACTTGATTATTAAGATTTTCATCTGCTTCTGTTCCTTTCTTAGCTTTGGCATAGGGCACGGATATCTTTATTAGAAATACTTGTGATATATATCTATATATCTATATATCTATATCTATATCTATACCTATATATCTTTCCTATCCTTCTTGTCAACAATTTTCCAGTCATATTTCTTTGAAGTTCCTCATCTGAAGCCAAACTGTTAGCCACTGCCTACAAGTTGATGCAGACCTAAAATTCTGGTCATTTCTACTTTTGGGTCCAATTAACAAGGTATACTGCTTAATAAGATGATTTTGTCCAAAAATTTTGTTTCAGGCTACTCTTGAGTAAGGTGCTAATGCTGCAGATGTCTATCATTGGTAGACTTATTTATAAGTCAGGCCAAAGGTTTTGTCTGCCAAAAAGTGAGCATAAAGAGTGCTCATGGACCATAAGTGTTAGTTGAGAAAAGGGAGAAAATATACTGGTAGGAGAAGTCATGGAAACAACACTTTCACATGTGATTTATTTCTGTTTTCAGTAATCACTTGAACCTTATTTGTTTATACCACCTCCATTTGAAATTTGAGTGCTATTGTGCACACCCAGCTTGAGGCTGGATGGATCATATAAACACCCAATTAATGATGAGCATATGGAATTGGTGGACAAAGGTCAAATGTTTTGTCTCTTACAGGGCCCCCAAGCAAGCATGAAATTGTTTCTCCTCAGGAGAATAGTTATCTAGAGGATGGAATAGCTTTGCTCCAAAATTATGAAAGTGTATAACTGTGATTTGCTCACAGGAGCCTGCCAAACATTCCAGACTTCATCCCTAACTTCAAGTACCATTAAATCTGTTGGGTCATATGGACAAGTGGCCTAGCAATCTGCACAGTAACCTGGACTTACTTTACAACCTCTTCTCTGCATCTTGCTCAAAACCGGCATACTCTAAGCTAATTAGGTAAATCAATTGAAATTGCAAACCCAAATGAAGTATATATTATTTCCAAAATCCAAAGAGGCCCACTAGGCACTGCTTCTCTCTTCAAGATAGAAACTGTGGTTTTTAGTTAGATCTACAAGTTCAATTGATACATATTTCTGTTATCCATATTTTCTGCAGGAAAGAGTGCTGCCAAAATTCCCAACACGGGGCACCTTTTTTCTCTAGCCTCCAATAAAATTTCCCTCATTTCCCTTTCAGTCTTTACTAATATTCTCCTCAGGGCCCTTCTAGCTTGCACCTGACAGCTGGTCCCAAAGCTGATTCACGTTTCATTTTTTTTTGGTCACAACTGCTCTGGTACCAATATTTGTTGAGGTTATCTGTGCTGCATGACAAATGCATTTTAAAACTTTCTGGATTAAACAATTATGATTTTTTTTTAAACTCTCATGTTTCTGTTGTTGATTGCAGCTCAGCTGGATGGTTCTTTGCTTCATGTCATTGTCATCAAGTGCCACAGGCATCTGGAGTCTGTACTGGTTTGGAATGTTCAAGACATTTAATTCATGTGGTTCTAATTAATGCTGGCTGGGAGCTCTTTCATGGATGTTGATGAGAACAATACAATTTCCTCAATGTGACCTCTCCATGTGGCTTGGATGTCAGACAGCGTGGTGATTGGTTTTTAAGAGGGAAGGTTTCAAAAAGGTGAAAGTGGACACTTCAGATGTCCTAAGGACTATAGAACTTACTATCACTTCAGCTACACTTTATTGATCAACGATAGTAAACAGGGTGTGCCAGATTCAATGAGAAGAGACTACATGATCTGTGAATACTAGAAAGTCTCATTCATTGGGAACCATCAGTGTGGATCAACTACAGTAGAAGAGTTTCAGAACATTTGTTATCAAATCTTTATAACATTAGTGCCTAAAATCCCCTCATCTTGAGCATTACAGTATGTTTTGCTTCACTGTTTCTCTTTAGTTTTCAACTATCCAGTCCTTATTACTTACTGCCCCCAGAATATTCTATATAAAAACAGATCATACATATCTTTACACTACTCAGTATCATTTATTGACTCCTTCATACTTTAGAATAGAGTTTTTGGTCCATGTCTTACAGTGTTTTATGGTTTCCTTAGCACAGGGGTATGTAGGTAGTCAGTGCAAATACAATTTTATAAGTGGATGAATAAATGATGAATGAAGTACTATTTAGTGTAAGCTTCTCTAAAGTGCAATTCCAATTTTCAAAATCAAGAAGACGTATTTACTTCCTCTACTCTAGTAGAAGATGATATGATCAGCATCCTCAAATTCAGAGCTTAGTGAGAAAGACAGATATAAAAAGTGATAAGAAAAGTATAGTATGGTAAATTACATGAAAATTTATTTAAAAAGTACTTTAAGAGAGAAATGGGAAGTACTTAAAAATAATATGTAAAAAGACATGTACACATGCAAAAACAATTTAATCTCAAAATTATTAAGTATTCTTTCGATGACATATGTCTTTGCTTTTTCTATAAAATTTTAATTTATATACAACTGTGTGTATAAAACATGTATTGGAAAAATGGTTTAATAGATAAAGAAAATATAGTATACATACTTCTTTTTAAAATGAAAGATAGATGCATAAGCAGGAATGGCTTATTTTTATGTTGTGCACTCAAGCACCCATACATAATATAGGAATCAATTAGATTAATTTTCCTCTTGTTTTGTAAAATATAGAAATAGAGTAAGTTATGTGTATGTGTTAGCTTCTGGTAGTAAATTAATAATAATAAAAAATCTATTTGGCATTTCAGTGTACACATTTTTTCTCCTAATTACTTCTACACTAGTCAAAAATAAGATGCTCATTTAATTTGATTTTAAGGTATTGCAAGTGCATAATAGGAAGCAAATTCCCAAAATTCCTGACTTTGACAAACTTATGCTTTAGATAAATGATTGCCTTTAGTAAATATATTTATAAATATATTTTCTTACTATCATGTACATTTTGAAATCTTCTGCATTCTTGTTTTACTTATCACTTGAAAATAATATAACTTCTTGATCTAGCGATTCTTGTATTGATATCATTTTTTGGACAGTATGGAAAAGAATCTGTTTTGCATCTTGTTTTCAGGATGGGTTATAAGAAGCTTCTCTCTAAGACAAAATCCATATACCTTAGATATATTAAATGTGGCTTTTAGAGAGTTAAGACAATGCTTTCCATCTAGATTTTACATGTTCTAATGAGAGGATGTGTATATGTGTATGTATACATTTATACAAACCTAAGGTTACAACATGACTAACTTTCTATACAACCAAATGGAATAGGCTTAATGCTGTAAATTTTACTATATATTATGTATCAACTTTAAGTGATCATTTACTTATTTTTTTTTAAAGATTTTATTTATTTATTTGACAGAGAGAGATCACAAGTAGGCAGAGAGGCAGGCAGAGAGAGAGGAGGAAGCAGGCTCCCTGCTGAGCAGAGAGCCCAATGTGGGACTCGATCCCAGGACCCTGAGACCATGACCTGAGCCGAAGGCCGCGGCTTTAACCCACTGAGCAACTCAGGTGCCCGGTGATCATTTACTTATTAACTTCGGTAGATTTGTATGTGATCATGTACATGCTTAATTTTGATTTTTTAAAAAATTGTTTTACCTAGAAGTACTTTCTTATATGATCCCTCAATCCTATGTAAGCCTCCTTCTCCATCAAGCAATCTGTATTAACAATTGAGTATTTATTCTTTTATATTTTCTCTTCATGCTCATGGGATCAGGAAAGAGAAGGCAAACAATAAGGGCATGTCATCAAGCCAGTTAACCATGGAAGCCACTGGAACATATAAGCCATGGTGGAACTTGAAGTTTCAGTAGAGCACATGCACCTCAAGTTCTCTCTACAAAAGGAACAGAAGAAATGGGGTATTTTCCCACCAGTTCCCATCAATTACTGCTTGAGGGCTGTTATTGAGAGAAAGAGATGGGGGGAGGGGCAAAGGGAGAGCCTGCAGTATCCACTGGCAAAGTGAGTTCCTAGTGTCAAGGAAAGCCCTGAGGCAAGTGATGCAAATGCTAGTGGGTAGAGAGCAGGCTGAAGTTCCTTTCACTCTTAAGCTCCCTGAGGCTCTGGACAAGACAGTGCCAAGGGTTGCTGACAGAGAAACCTTGTGAATCAACTGCTGACAATGGCGGAGGCTTGATCAGCCTCTATTACTAAATAACTGTGTGGAACTCCTATTCCAACATTGTAGGTTGGACTTTAATAGAGCACAAAATAAAATCGTACATGTGAAAAAATGGAGACCAGGGTTTATGTGTTACAGTAGCCAATGCCAATAAGTATCTGATGCTTCTCTGATTCTGAAAGACTCTGAATGAGGGAGTCAAGTTTTCCATAGCCTAATCCTTTGTTGTCAGGATACTGTTACCTCCACATGACATACTTTATTTAAAATTCTCTTATTTTTTATTTTTTGGATTTGAGGTCCTCTGGGTTTTTTTGTTTTATTTTTATACTTTATTACTTTTTTTTATTATGTTCAATTAGCCAACATATAGTACATCATTAGTTTTTGATGTAGTGTTCAATGATTCATTAGCTGTGTATAACACCCAGTGCTCATCACCACATGTGCCCTCCTTACCCATCACCCCGTTACCTCACCTCCCTACCCCCTTTGTAACCCTCAGTTTGTTTCCCAGAGTCCAGAGTTTCTCATGGTTTGTCTCCCTCTCTGATATCTTCCCATTCAGTCTTCTCTCCCTTCCACTGTGGTCCTCTACTCTATTCCTTATGTTCCACATATGAGTAAAATTCTTCAAAGATGGAGGTGCCCGGGTGGCTCAGTCTGTTAAGTATCTGACTCTTGGTTTTGGCTCAACTCATGAGCTCATGGGTTGTGGGATGGACTCCTGCAACAGGCTCTCACTCAGCAGGGTATCTGCTTGAGATTCTCTCCCTTTGCCCCTCCCCCCATCTCTTTCTCTGTCTCTAAAATAAATAAATATTTAAAATTCTTCAAAGAGGTACTAAAATCTTTTTGTAACTCTCATTCTGCATTGCTATGGAATGATGCATAAGATATTACATATGATTTGTTTTCAACATGACAATATCTTGCCAGCTAATGTGTTACCAGAATCATCAGAACATTTGAAACAGACTATATTTTTGTTAATGTCCAAGATATCCATAAACTTCATCATTAATCAATTATATAGGAACTCTTTATTCTCTCATGTCTTACCCTCCTTTTTAAAATCATTTTACCAAGAAATTTTTAGTGCCTTCTAGACATTATGGTAAAAACAAACAGGAAAATAATAATTTTATTTTACCATTTTATTAAATAATTTATTTAATTTATTAAATAATTTTATCATTCTATTATCAACTACCTTTATTGCATTTGTAGGAATTAATTGGCAGCTTATTAAGCATGGAGAACTCTGAAAAAACGGCTCATGTGTATTGTATATTTTAGTTATCATAAACACATTGTAGATTAGGCACTAATATTTTGATTGAAAATACCAAAGCTGTTGTCAAAGATTTCAGAACTGTTAAGTGACAAGACCAAGTTTAACTCAAATATAGCTAAGCTAACATTTTCACTTTTGTGTACTTCCTCTCTCACTAGATTTATTGTCTACTGTATGTGATACCCAATGTTATAGCAATAGAAAAAAACAGATTAAGATCCTATAATAAAAAACATTATTTGAGATATTTAATGATAACATTAAATTCAGGGAGTAAGAACATTTATTAATATTGAAAATATTTGTGTCTTTGCCTATTCACTTGTAATGCTTATCTTAAGTTACAACAATAATGAACTGGTCAAAAAATTTTTTAAAAAAGTATTATGTGCATTGTTCTCAGGTTATAAAAGACATCAGTTGCCTTTAGCAATTTATTCTAGGTTCAGAAAAAATTCTATACATATATTTGGCAGAGTTCTCTACTTGTTATCTGGAGAGATCTATTAATTTCAAATGTGTGGCACATTTGAGCAAAGTAACAGAAAATAATTAATGTGGTACAACAACATTGTGTGGGATTTACTCATGTTAACTGCCAAGATTTGAGCAGAATGTAAGAAATTAGTGTTGATCATCAGTGTCTCATGATTTCTTTTATCAAGCTAAATCACAGTCACATCTGGAGTCTTTAATTGTGCCTTACAATAAGTTTAGCATACTGTAAGTGCTAATTAAAAGAATTGGAAAAGGCAACATGAGGGTAAGCAATTTCATGAAATAATATATTTCTTTTTAAGCTACTACTAGCATATACAATTAGTTATAGAATTACTCTTATTTCCATTGCCTCATACTTAGAAACTTTAATGTAATGAAGCGCTTTAGTAAATAGACATGTTCTTACTCTTTTTTCATTGCTTTTGTCTCATTTGCTTTTAAATTCTTATTCTTTAAACTTATAATTCCTATTCATATTGAATTATTTTATTTAAATATTTTTTTCTTCTCATTCAGAGTGAAGGTGGTAATTTTTTAGCAGATATGTATGTGGTTTTTTAAAAAGGGATTTAGCTATTCTTAGGAAAACACTGTAAATAAGCTCTCAAGAAAAGACTCCCTTGTGGCAGTACAAAATAGTTATGTGATTTCCAAATTTTAGTGTGTGTGTGTGTGTGTGTGTGTGTGTATGTGTGTGTCACCTGGGTTTCTTGAAAATTTTCAGTTTTGGGATGCTTGGGTGGCTCAATCCATTGGGCATCTGCCTATGGCTCAGGTCATGATCCCAGGGTCCTGGGATGGAGCCCTGGGGTTGGGGTGCGGGCATGAGTATCTGTTCAGTGGGGAGTCTGTTATTTCCTCTCCTCCCTGCTCATGCTCTCTCTCACCATCTCTGGGTCTCTCTCTCAAATAAGTAAATAGAATCTTTAAAAAAAAAAAAGAAAAGAAAGTTTTCAGTTTTTTACACCCCATTTTAAGATATTTTATTTTCATAGGTAGAGACAGGAAGCAGGAAAATGAGTTTTAATAAGTAAATTGGTAGATCTGAGTTTGGTGGTCTGGTAATGGAGAATCATTTATGTGGAATCTCAGAATAAAAGATCTGATACAAATACTATCAAGGCAGCCTGTGGTTATCAGTCTGTGTTTGCTCCTGGGATGAAGACATCTAATGCCTAAGCCCTCATGTTTCCTTGTACTCCAACGGGCCTGATAATAATATGCAACCCAAGCTAGGAAATCTTTCCTGTTTCTAGAACTTCAGAATAGACAATAGTTAGATCTACCTAGCCTAGGTCAATATTTCCAGCAGGCTCTCCACTGTTCTCCTAGCCTATCTCATCTCTTCTGAAATCTAGTGCTGAAGGAGAACAGCGCTGTTCAGTTTGCAAAAGCACAAAGGTAAACAACTCAAGCTGTCCAGCGCCTTCCTCTAGGTGCGTGGAAGAACATTCAAGTTAAAGTTTCAAGTGTACTGAAAGCAGTATGTGGAAATTAGTTTTTCCTGTTCATTATCAAATAGCCTTTCCTATATGTGATACTATCCTGGTTGTATATTTTAATAATAATCCTGGTTGAAATGGTAGTATTGAATTTGATTATGTTACAAACTTCTTCATTCTTACCTAAAATAATTTTATTTCTAGTAAAGGGGATTCTGTTTTTGAGAGAAGAAAATGAATAAATTTTTTTAAATATGTATAGGCTTTGCACACAATGAGAGAGCTTCACATCTATGTTTGATTATTCACATTTGTGCTTCATTTACTTAATCATGACTCTGATCAAAAGTGACCACACTAGACCCTCTCATTAAGCTTCCTGTTAATAGACCATAATGACTTCAAAATGTTTCTGTACATCTTTAATATAAAACATACATTTTATAAATGTAAGAAAAATTTGTTACTATGGACTCATATATTTTAGAAATTATTATAATTTGATTAGTATTCTGTCAAAAATGTAGCATGAAAAACAACATTTATTATATAAGTTTATTGTTTTTAAAAGCAATAAAATTTTAGGCAAACAAGTGAATAAGACAGTATAAGCTTAGACTATTAAATGTATCTATTTATATTTGATTAATCTATGATTAGCATTTATTTTTACTTTAATGTATTATTTACAGCATATACTAGGGAATGCTTTAAAGAAAAACTATCTTTCAAAAGTGTTTGTTGTTGTTCTAAAGAAATGAAAAAGTATTTTATCTGAAAGAGACTCCTAAGGTGGTATTTTTCTCTTCAGCAGCAATAGTGGGCAGAAAATCCTGCTCTGCATTTCTGAATTTTCAACTTAGATTTTGTCAACACATTTTTTTTCAACTCTTATTTTTTTTTTAAAGATTTTATTTATTCATTTGACAGACAGAGATCACAAGTAGGCAGAGAAGCAGGCAGAGAGAGAGAGGAAAGCAGGCGCCCTGCTGAGCAGAGAGCCCCATGTGGGGCTCGATCCCAGGACCCTGAGATCATGACCTGAGCTGAAGGCAGAGGCTTAACCCACTGAGCCACCCAGGTGCCCCTCAACTCTTATTTTTAAATAATTTCAAATTCATAGGGAATTTGCAAGAGATTTATAAAGACCACTCATATACCCTGCATTCAGATTTTACAAGTTAACATTTTATACTTTTATCCCTAAATCCTTAGCATAAAAGTCTTAACACCAAGAGGATTTCTTTCCTGCTTATGTAATTATTTTAATTATTATTCTTAGCCTACTGTGGTGAATAAAGTTTGGTCATCTGATTAAATTGCTGTCCACTGGATTTTCCACTATAGAATTAGCTTTCCTTCTTTTGTAAGTAATATGTGGCAAGAATTTTTTAGATAGTTTTTCATTTACCCAATGATCTTGGTCTCCATTGATAAATCCTACCTGAATTACTACTGTGAAGTTATGAAATGGTAATTTTTCTCAATCTGTTATTCCATAGTTATGATTTAGTGTTCTATTGTTTAAAAAAGAGCGCTTTTTTTCTTTGATTTTTCTATGTCTATCTATCATCTGCCTTCAGCTATCTGTATCTATTTTTATCCATACTGATTAGTGGATTAAAAATTTATTCAATAGTTCAAAATCTAATACTTTCATTATTCATGTTGATGTCCAAATAATGTTGGATTGGAGAATAGTAATAGCTCCTTCTGTACTATCCCCATGTTCCTTTTACATGATTCCATCATTTTTTTAAAGTATTTCCTTACTTTTGATTCAAGACTTTTAAGGCTCGTGGTATATATTTCTTTCTCTAGCCCTGGAATCACTAATCTTTACAAGATGCCAAGGAGACTTGGATTAATTATATTGGAAAAAAATATTTTACAGACACATACCTGGATCCTGGTTGTGGTTGTTGCTGCTTGGTTGTTATTGCTCCTGTGCCCTTTAGGTGGACAAAGAAAAGAAAAATTAAGATGTCATCACTTCAGCCTGATATGTGGGGATACTTCTAATTTCAATCCAATGCAAAAGTTTTCTCTCTACCTCTAAAGTCCATGTTATACATCATTTCTTGAGCAAGAAGAACCAGACTCCCAAAAGCTTATCAAAATTCACTCAATATACAAAATAATATCAGAATGGTTACAATTACCAATTCAAAAGTCAAACATAATGAAAAGAGTTTTAGATTGGTTTGTAGGTTTTTTTTAATTAATTATTTTTATTAACATATAATGTATTATTTGCCCAGGGGTACAGGTCTGTGAATCATCAAGCTTACACACTTTACTGCACTCACATACCCTCACCAATGTACAAAACCCAACCATCCTCTCCACCCCCCCACCTCCCAGCAACCCTCAGTTTGTTTTGTGAGATTAAGAGTCACTTATGGTTTGTCTCCCTCCCAATCCCATCTTGTTTCATTGATTCTTCTCCTACCCACTTAAGCCCCCATGTTGCATCACCACTTCCTCATATCAGGGAGATCATATGATAGTTGTCTTTCTCTGCTTGACTTATTTTGCTAAGCATGATACGCTCTAGTTCCATCCACGTCACAAATGGCAAGATTTCATTTCTTTTGATGGCTGCATAGTATTCCATTGTGTATATATACCACATCTTCTTTATCCATTCATCTGTTGATGGATATCTAGGTTCTTTCCATAGTTTGGCTATTGTAGACATTGCTGCTGTAAACATTCAGGTGCACGTGCCCCTTCGGAACACCAGGTTTGTATCTTTAGGATATATACCCAGTAGTGCAATCACTGGGTTATAGGGTACCTCTATTTTCAGTTTTTTGAGGAACCTCCACACGGTTCTCCAGAGTGGTTGCACCAGCTTGTGTTCCCACCAACAGTGTAGGAGGGTCCCCCTTTCTCCGCATCCTCGCCAGTATCTGTCATTTTATGACTTGTTCATTTTAGTCATTCTGATTGGTGTGAGGTGATATCTCATTGTGGTTTTGATTTGCATTTCCCTGATGCCGTGATGTGGAGCCCTTTTTCATGTGTCTGTTGGCCATCTGGATGTCTTCTTTGCAGAAATGTCTGTTCATGTCTTCTGCCCATTTCATGATTGGATTATTTATTCTTTGGGTGTTGAGTTTGATAAGTTCTTTATAGATTTTGGATACTAGCCATTTATCTGATATGTCATTTGTGAATGTCTTCTCTCATTCTGTCAGTTGTCTTTTGGTTTTATTTCCTTTGCTGTTCAAAAGCTTTTGATCTTCATGAAGTCCTAATAGTTCATTTTTGCCCTTTCTTCCCTTGCCTTTGGAGATGTTTCTAGGAGGAAGTTGTTGCAGCCAAGGTCAAAGAGGTGTCTGCCTGTGTTCTTCTCAAGGATTTTGATGGACTCCTATCTCACATTGAGGTCTTTATCCATTTTGAGTCTATTTTTTGTGTGTGGTGTAAGAAAATGGTCCAGTTTCATTCTTCTGCATGTGACTGTTCAATTTTCCCAACCCCATTTGTTTAAAGACTGTCTTTTTTTCCATTGGACATTTTGCTTGTGAAAGATTAGTTGACCTTGGAGCTGATGGTCTATGGGCTCTCTTTCTGGGCTCTCTATTATGTTCCATTAATCTATGTGTCTGTTTTTGTACCAGTACCATACTGTCTTGATGATTACAGCTTTGTAATAATACATCTTGAAGTCTGGAATCATGATGCCACCAACATTGACTTTCTTTTTTACAATTATTCTGGCTATTTGGGGTCTTTTCTGGTTTCATATAAATTTTAGGATTATTTGTTTGCAAAAATGGATGATATTTTGATAGGGATTGCATTAAATGTGTACATTGCTTTAGTCAGTGCAGACATTTTCATGTTTTTTCTTCCAATCTATGAGCATGGAATGTTTTTCCATTTCTTTGTGTCTTTCTCAATTTCTTTCATGTGTACTTTATAGTCTTCTGAGTACAGATTCTTTGTCTCTTTGGTTAGGTTTATTCCTAGATATCTCATGGTTTTGGCTGCAATAGTGATTGGGATCAACTCCTTAATTTCTCTTTCATCTGTCTTGCTGTTGGTGTATAGAAGTGCAACTGATTTCTGTGCATTGAAATTATATCCTGACACTTTCCTGAATTCCTGTAAGAGTTCTAGTGGTTTTGGAGTGGAGTCTTTTGTGTTTTCCACATAAAGTATCATCTCATCTGCAACGAGTGATAGTTTGGCTTCTTCATTGCTGATTTGGATGCCTTTAAAATCGTTTTGTTTTCTGATTGCTGAGGCTAGAACTTCTCCTACTATGTTGAATAGCAGTGGTGATAGTGGACATCCCCACCATGTTCGCCTCTGTGTTCATCAAGGATATTGGTCTATAATTCTCCTTTTTGGTGGGTTCTTTTTCTGGCTTTGGGATCAAGGTAATGTTGGCCTCATAAAATGAGTTTAGAAGTTTTCCTTCTATTTCTATTTTTCGGAGCAATTTCAGAAGAATAGGTATTAATTCTTCTTTAAATGTTTGGTAGAATTCCCCTGGGAAGTCGCCTGGCCCTGGGATCTTCTTTCTTGGGAGATTTTTGATGACTGCTTCAATCTCCTTACTGGTTATGGGTCTGTTCAGGTTTTCTATTTCCTCCTGGTTCAGTTGTGGTAGCTTATATTTCTCTAGGAATGCATCCATTTCTTCCAGATTGTCAAATTTGCTGGTATATAGTTGCTCATGAAATGTTCTTATAATTGTATTTCTTGGGTGTTGGTTTTGATCTCTCCTCTTTCATTCCGATTTTACTAAATTGGGTCCTTTCTCTTTTCTTTTTGATAATTCTGGCCAGGGGTTTATTGATCTTATTAATTCTTCCAGAGAACCAGCTCCTAGTTTTGTTGATCTATTCTATTGTTCTTTTGGTTTCTATTTCATTGATTTCTGCTCTGATTATTATTTCTCTTTTCCTGCTGGGTTTGAGATTTCTTTGCTGTTGTTTCTTCAGCTTCTTTAGGTGTAGGGTTAGGTTGTGTACTTGAGACCTTTCTTGTTTCTTGAGAAAGGTTTATATTGCTATATACTTTCCTTTCAGGACCACCTTTGCTGTGTCCCACAAATTTTGAATCATTGCGTTTTCATTTTCATTTGTTTCCATGAATTTTTAAAATTCTTGTTTAATTTCCTGGTTGACCAATTCATTCTTTAGTAGGATGCTCTTTAGCCTCCATGTATTTGGGTTGTTTCCAACTTTCCTCTTGTGATTGAGTTCTAGCTTGAGAGCATTGTGGTCTGAAAATATGCAGGGAATGATCCCAATCTTTTGGTACCAGTTGAGACCTGATTTGTGACCCATTATGTGATTTATTCTGGAGCATGTTTCATGTGCACTAGTGAAGAATGTGTTTTCTATTGCTTTGGGTGGAATGTGCTGAATATATCTGTGATGTCTAACTGGTCCAGTGTGTCCTTTAAGGCTTTTATTTCCTTGTTGATATTTTGCTTGGATGATCTATCCATTTCAGTGAGGGGGGTGTTAATATCCCCTACTATCATAATATTTTGTCAATAAGTTTCTTTGATTTTGCTATTAATTGGTTTATATAGTTGGCTGCTCCCATATTAGAGGCATAGATATTTAAAATTGTTAGGTATTCTTGTTGGACAGACCCTTTAAGTATGATATGGTGTCCTTCTTCATCTCTTATTATATCTTTAGCTTAAAATCTAATTTATCTGATATAAGGATTGCCACCCCAGCTTTCTTTTGATGTCCATTAGCATGGTAAATTGTTTTCCACCTCCTCACTTTAAATCTGGAGGTGTCTTTGGGTCTAAAAAGAGTTTTTTGTGGACAGCATATCAATGGGTATTTTTTTAATCCATTTTTTTAAATCAATTCTCATGTACTGTGTCTTTTCATTGGGGCATTTAGCCCATTTACATTCAGGGTAACTCTTGAGATCTATGAATGTAATGCCATTGTATTGCCTGTAAGGGGACTGTTACTGTATATTGTCTCTGTTCCTTTCTGGTCTACTACTTTTAGTCTCTCTCTTTGCTTAGAGGACCCCTTTCTATATTTCCTGTAGGGCTGGTTTGGTGTTTGCAAATTCTTTTAGTTTTTGTTTGTCCTTGAAGCTTTGTATTTCTCCTTCTATTTTCAATGATAGCCTAGCTGGATATAATATTCTTGACTGTATATTTTTCTCATTTAATGCTCTGAATATATCATGCCTGTTCTTTCTGGCCTGGCATGTCTCTGTGGATAAGTCTGCTACAGTCTAATATTTCTACCATTGTATGTTACAGACTTCTTATCCTGAGCTGCTTTTAGGATTTTCTCTTTGTCTCTAAGACTTGTAAGTTTTACTTTTAGATGATGGGGTGTGGATCTATTTTTATTCATTTTGAGAGGAGTTCTCTGTGCCTCCTGGATTTTGATGCTTGTTCCCTTTGCCATATTAGGGAAATTCTCTACTATAATTCACTCCAGTATACCTTCTTCCCCTTTCTCTCTTCTTCTTCTGGAGCCCCAATTATTCTAATATTGTTTCATCTGTGGTGTCACTTATCTCTTGAATTCTCCCTTTATCATCCAGTAGTTATTTGTCTCTTTTTCCCTCAGCTTCTTTATACTCCATCATTTCGTCTTCTATACCACTAATTCTCTCTTCTGCCTCATTATCCTAACAGTAAGAGCCTCCATTTTTTATTGTACCTCATTAATAGTTTTTTTTTTATTTCAACTTGGTTAGATTTTAGTTCTTTTATTTCTCCAGAAAGGGATTTTCTTTCTCCAGAAAGGGTTTCTCTTATATTCAGCTTCCTTTTTTCCCCATTTTTTATTGATTTAAATTTTTTGAATATATAAAACATTAATTTAGTTCCCCAAATCAAAGCTACAGAAAAGATAAGCTAAACGTAAAGTCACTCTCTTTCTCTTATCCTTGGTTCTCCAGTTTCACACAACTCATGTAGTAACAGAATTTATTAGTTTTTTATTTTCCCTTCCTGTGTTTCCATTTGCAAAAAAAAAAAAGTATATATTATATATTTTCTTATTTTCCTTGTTTTAACTAAAATGTCATTATGTATATAATATAGAAATAAATATATATTCAATTGCACTTCTTTTTAACTTCATAAATCCTAGAAATCCCTCCATTTCATTTCATGCAGATCTTCCTTATTATTTTTACAGATACATAAATTTTATGCTTAAACCAGGGTGCTTTCAAATGATTTTTTATCTAGAAACTTAAGTTGTTGTCACTTATTTTCCATTAAAATTATCATTGCAGTGGGTACATTTGTACACATATATTTTTGTGTAATTGAATGTGTATCTTTGGGATAAATACCTAGAAAGGAAATACGTCAGTTAAAGAATAAATGCTTGCAATGAGAACTGAGTGTTATACACAACTAATGAATCATTGAACACTATATCAAAAGGTAATGATGTACTCAGCATTGGCAACTGAATATAATAGTTAAAGAAAAAGGGTAAATGCATAGGCAATTTTATAATTTGTTAGATATTATCAAATGCTGTTGCTTAAGAGTGGAATTTGCATCTCCTATTATAAGTAAAGATGAATAACTTTTCATAGGGCCATTTTTACAGTTTTTAAAAAATTTTATTTATTTGCTTGACAGAGAGAGAGAGAGAGAGCAAGAGTGGGAACATAAGCAGGGCCAGTGGGAGAGGGAGAAGGAGAAGCAGGCTTCCTGCTGAACAGGGAGCCCGATATATTATCCCAGGACCCTGGGATCATGACCTGAGCAGAAGGCAGACACTTAAAGAATGAGACACCCAGGTGCTCCTACAGTTTTTTTTTAATGAATAGATGATTCATGTCCTTTACTGAAGTCCATTTTCCCCAAGAATTTTACTTTATACTTTTCCTCTATTTTAAAGATTCTTTTTACATTAGGGATGTTGGCTTATATTGGATGTATGGACTGATTGATTGATTTTTTACAATGCAATATTTTATTTATTTATATTTCTTTTTCAAGCCAAGTCAGCCTATTCACATACTCAGTTTATAGAGTAATTAATCCTAGGTTGCTTTTAGTATTTGTATGGCTTTACTATTAACATTTAGATTATTGATCCATATTGAAATTTTCTTCTGTATATTCCAATTTTGTCAATTTTTCCTGTATTACTTTCCATTTCCAGAGACATTTTTTAAGTCCAGTTTTGCCTATTGATGTGAGATGCCACCTTTGTCATATGTAAGCTTCCTTATGAACTTATTTTTTTGAATTTTTAATTTTATTGGTGTGTTGTTTTTTTTTTTTTTTTTTTAAGACTTTATTTATTTGACAGACAGAGATAACAAGTAGACAGAGAGGCAGCCAGAGAGAGGAAGGGAAACAGGCTCCCTGCTGAGCAGAGAACCTGATGCGGGACTAGATCCCAGGACCCTGGGATCATGACCTGAGCCGAAGGCAGAGGCTTTAACCCACTGAGCCACCCAGGCGCCCCTATTGGTGTTTTTTAATACAGAGCTAGTAACACAGTTTTAATTAGAAGTATTCTTTTGTATGATTTAATGTTGATATATTATGTTTCACTTTTGAATATGCCATTTTTATTTTTAGTTTTCATTCTACCATTAGATGTACATTTGGATTATTTCCATTTTTTGACAACTGCTTTGATAGCTTGGTGGATATTCTTCTATATGATGACTGGAGCACATGAATTTATATTGAGTATATACCGAATTTCTTCTTTCACTAGGTATTTACTCTTGTGGTTAGTCTCTCAGATAAATTTAATAAGTATTTCATGTTTTCCTTATATGATGTAATCTATACTTGTGAGAATATATGCTGTGAACCTATATGTATTATATCAATCCTTTTATTTCATTCAGATTATAATTTTTTCCTTTTGATAACTATTGATATTGTATGTCCTACAATATTTGCATGGCTAGATTTGTGATCCAGATCATAGTTTTCTTCCTTTGATAATCACACAGTAATATTTTTCCTGGCATTGGTTTGTAGGAGGGAAAGGAAGATGTCTAAAACAGAAATTTTAGTAAAACATGAATTATTAATTTTTAAAATTCTTTGAAGGAATTCTAGAGTAGCAAAGTGAAGGAAAAGATTTTTCAAAATATAATTCCAGATCAAGATGGAAAGGCATGCCTGTATCATAGAATCTTGGAAACTTGCTCTAAAACCTCTAGGAGTAACCAAAATTTATTGTTCTTCCATTAAGATCAAGTTATCCAACATATGTTCTGAAGAATAATAAGCAGCCTACCTGAAAATCCTAGTTATAACATTTCTGAAACTAAAAGCAAATAGCAGAATTATCCAATCATGTGGCATATGTGCATATATGTAAACCAGAAGGGTCCCCAAAGGTACCATCTGGTACCCCTTGCTTCTAGCTTTTGGATAGAATTTACTGGAATTATATTGACTAACAATAAAATTTAAAATTGTATGAACTCACTATATAATGAAGCAGTTTATACATTTTATTTTACTAATATATTAGCAAAAGTAGGCCTTTGAGGATTAATGACAAAAATACATTTGAATACACTAATCATTCATTCTTAATTATCAGATACCTACAAAAGATCAAACTCAATTGTCTCATCACTGTTAGTTAACCAGTTAAAAATTTCATGGAGTCCATAAATTTTGATGATCAATTCTGTAATTATTTTTAGAAAACAAAAAATAAACTAAAAATTATAAAAAGCATTGGCTAATACAATATGCTCATGTATAGTGTCTTCACCTTCCAACTGAGAACAGAAAATCTGAAGAAATCTTGAGTCATTGCCTATATTAAACAACAGAAAGAGAAAATATTTAGTGTTACCCATATGAATGATCCCATGTGTTTTATTTTTAAATATGTTTATATATATTTTTTCAGTTTTATTGGTATGTAATTACAGATAATGTGTAACTTTTAAGGTGTACAACATATGATTTGATATGTGTGTATTGTGAAATGATTATAAAATGTTTAGTTAACCATTACCTCCCATTATTACAGTTTTTCTTCTTGTGATGAGAACTTTTAAGCTAGCAAATGTCTAATATCTTAGCAAATGTTAAATATACAGTATTGTTAACTATAATCATCAAGTTGTAAATTACAACTTCAGTACTAATCTAACCTACAACTGGAAGTTTGTACCTCTAGATTACCTTCACTTAGTCACCCTCCCACCTTCCACTTCTGTCAATCACAAATCTGATCTTCATTACTATGATTATTATTATTACTTTTTAGATTCTACATATAACTGAGATCATACAATATTTGTCTTTGTCTGACTTCTTTCACTTAGCATAATGCCATTAAAGTTCATTCATGTTGTTGCAAATGGCAGGATTTTCTTCATTTTATGACTGAGTAGTATTGTATTATGTATATGTATCAAATTTTCTTTATCCATTTTATCTGTTGGTAGACACTTAAGCTGTTTCCATGTCTTGGCTATTGTAAATAATGCTGCAGTGAACGTGGAGGTACAGATATCACTTCAGGATAGTGAAATCATTTTCTTTGGATCTATATATTCCAGAAATGGAATTGCTGTATTACATGTTCTATTTTAATTTTTTGAGGAACTTCATGTTTTCTATAGTGGTATACCAGATTACATTTTCACCAAGAGTATTGTCAGAATTTATTCTTTTGCCTTTTTGATGACTACTGTTCTAACAGATGTGAGGGGTTTTTTTAAAGTCTTTTATTTCCTTATTGAACTCATTTTGTTCATGCATTGTTTTCCTAATTGCATTTAGTTTTCTGTGTGTTTTTGTAGTTCACTAAACTTATTAAAAACTTCCAATCTGAATCATTTGTCAGACCATTCATAGATATTCATTTCTTTAGGGTACATTATTAGAGCTTTATTAGTTGGTGTGTGGAGCTTTGGTGGTGTCAAGTTTACCTGAGCATATAGCTGACATACAATACTGTATATAGTATAAGGGAAACGTTATAGTATAGTATAGTATACTATATACTGTATTCCCTTATAGTATAAGGGAAACCATAAGGGAAACATTTTTCTATTCACATTCAAATTGTTCCAGAAAACTGAAATGAGAAGTTTGTCCTTTCTCTTTGTATGATGCAAGAAATCTTTGACACCGAAACTCAAAATGAGAGTTGACAAAAACAAAATTATTATAGATGTTAACATTCCTAAACAACAACATAAAACAAAAAACTTTGCAAACTAAATGCTGAAGTTAGTAAAAAGAAAAGAGCAATAGAGCAGACTTTTAATGAGTGATATTAAAAAACCTTCCAATGAAATATTACTTTGCATTTTATAATGTGTTGCTTCATATTTGTAAACTATAGAAAAATAATGACAGAAGTATCTTTCTGAATTAAAATCAATTTGAGACACTTAAAAATTTTTAATAATTGTGAAGTATTAAGAAATGCTTAGCAAAATTGATTGTAGCCAAATTTAGAAGTGTAAAAATAAAGTTTGATGTTTGTTCAGTGTATAGCTATAATACAGTGTTTCTTTAAAATTGGAAGTATATAACATTAATCAAAAATTAATGTTGAGGGGCGCCTGGGTTGCTCAGTGGGTTAAGCCACTGCCTTCGGCTCAGGTCATGATCTCAGGGTCTTGGGATTGAGCCCCACATCAGGCTCTCTGCTCAGCAGGGAGCCTGCTTCCTCCTTTCTTTCTCTCTCTGCCTGCCTCTCTGCCTACTTGTGATCTCTCTCTGTCAAATAAATAAATAAAATCTTTTAAAAAAATTAATGTTGATATTTCATGTTCAGAGACTGTAAACTATGTGTTGTGATGATTCCTGTATGTCAGAGTTTCAATTCTGTGTTGCTTAGTGTTTACATTCTTATAAATCAGGGAGAGCTTGGGTTTACAATCATATTCTGGTTAGCTTGAAAGAAAATGTAGGCTTTACTCCTACTCTTTCCCTTAGAAGAAAGAGAAGAATATGTAAGTTCATATTACTGTCCATCAAAGAAATTAAAGATACAATTCCCAATGCTGTTAATGTAATATGGAAATATTCTACACTTCATTACATTTATGGCTGCACATACGCTTTTGAATCATTTAAATGTTATTACAAAATTATGGTCGGATATTATGAAAATGTTATAATTTTGGTTTTTTGATTACCAAATTTGTCATAAGAACAAGGCAGTATAATTTTAATATTTTGTGTGCTCTGCAAACTGCAGCAGAATAGTGTACTTTCATTTATGTCTAAGTTTGATTTTTGAGTAAATTTGCACCTTTTATTTATAATATTAATATCCTAGAAACCACCAGAAAATACTTAAAGTAACATAAAAATTGTTTATATGTTTGTTAGTCTTCCTGACTGGTAGTCACTCTTTAGGTTTAAATGTAGCTAATGTACATTAAAAAAGAAAACAAAATGCAGATTTATATAAACCTGCTGGGCTTTGAACTTTATATTAGTCCATATTTTGTTCAAAAAATTTACACTTCTAATGCTGGTTTCAGTCACAATGACTTTGATACCAGATGACTGGTATCAAAGAATACCAGATGACTCTGTGTGCGTGCACGTGCATGTACGTGTGTGTATTTTATTGAACCAAAGTCCATGGCATTGTTTATAGTCATAGGTAAACATGCCTACTTTATAATTTTATTTATTTATTTATTTATTTATTTATTTATGTTTTTAAAAAGTTTTGTTTATTTATTTTAGAGAAAGAAAGATTGAGAGAGAGAGTGCACAGGGACAGGGAGGGGCAGAAGGAGAGGACATGAGAGTCTTAACCAGACTTCTAGTTGAGTGTCAAGCCCAAAGTGGGGCTCAATCCCAGGACTCTGAGATCATGACCCTAGCCAAAATCGGACACTTAGCTAAGAATCAGACACTTAACTGAACCAGCCACCCAGGCGCCCCTCTATTTTATAATTTTAAATTAATTAATGATATCTTGGTCATAGAGGCAGGCTATATTTAAATTTTTATTTAAATATAGCCTACCTCTCTCTATATATTTAAATGTTTTAAATTTTACCTTTACATTTCAAAAAAGATGTTATGTATCTATTAGAGAGAGACAATATGAACAAAGGTGGGAGGCAGAAGGAGAAGCATACTCGTCTTTCAAGCAGGGAGCCCCATGCAGGGCTCGATCCCAGGACCCTGAGATCATGACATGGGCTGAAGGCAGAGGCTTAAATGACCAAGCCACCCAGGTGCTCCAGTATTTTAAAATTTTAAAGTTAAATATCTACTTACTGATCTTTTTGTATAGTATACAAACATATGTAATTATTATAAATTATCCAGTGCACCTGAAAGCACAAGTTTCCAGAGAAACTGTATTCTTCTAGAAAATTTTTATGCATATACAAGCAATCTTCTAGGCTTAAAATTTTTTTTCTTTGATTCTTTGTTATTATTTAATTTTTTCGGTATTTGAGACAAAATTGGATTGAATTGAATTGAATTGAAATTGAATTAAACTGCACTTTGAAAGAGCATAGGAGAATTAATTTTCAGAAAATGAACATATTTGGATAACACTACATAGATGAAGAAAGATGATATTGCTAGTGCTTAGAAGGGTGTTCTTCTAAAACTCTAAGACAGCAGCATATTTGAAGAGCTGTTTCATTTAATTCAAATGTGGTCATTTGAACCTCATACACCAATAGCCAATTGAACCTCATAAACCAAAGCCAAAGAATCAAAAAACAGTTTACAACTTTCGCTAGTGAGAGTAATGGTGGAAGTAAGGGAAAATGAAATTAATGCTACAAAAGAAGGAGGAAGAGGAGGAACAGGGATGGAACTCAGGGGATCCTGGAATACTTCCCTTAGAATGTCTTGCTCAATGGAAGATATATTGACCCTAAAGACACAGAACTACTCTCAGGATTAAAGGTCATATCACTAGATAAATATTTTAAAAATATGAAGAGAAAAAATAAATAAAAATATGGAGAGAATACCGAGAGAAAAGAAAACATGAGATACATATACGGAGCTAAAAAATAGAGATCCTCAGGAAAGCAATCACCTTGATACATATCATACAAAGGAGAGCAGTCACCTCATGTGAGAAGAGGTAAGAGTTTGTTTAGGTGTCTATCTATCTATCTATCTATCTAATCAAACTTTTATCTCTTCCCACTTAATGTGACTGTTTTCCTGAATCTTATATGTATTATTTAGTGCCTTTTTTTCTCTTAAGATTTTATTTATTTGGCAGAGAAAGACAGCCAGAGAGGGAACACCAGCATGGGGAGTGGGAGAGAGAGAAGCAGGCTTCCTGCTGAATAGAGAGCCCAACACAGAGCTGGATCCCAGGACCCTGGGATCATGACCAGAACTGAAGGCAGACACTTAATGACTAAGCCACCCGGGCACCCCTATTTAGTGCCTTTTTATAATAGGTGTTTTTCTTTTAAGTTATAGTTGGTTTTAACTTTATGAAATAGTATCATACAGTTAAAAGGGTTGGATAAGTGTCACCACAGTGTTTGCTATTAGAAGGCTAATGTCTCAGTTTTATTGAGATATAGCTGACCTACAACACTGTATAAGATCAAGGTGTACAGCGTAATGTTTTTAGAATATTTCATAGGTCAGTCTACTAGATCAATCACACCTGATGAGATAAGTCATTTGTTACATTCAAAACTTACTTTGTTAAACTTAGATTGCTTCTCAGCACTTTCTGTATGTTAAAACAGAACAAAAACAAAAACTATTGACTAAAGAGCAGTATATCTTGTATTTATGATAAAACCTTCCTGTAGAAAATAAGAACCTAAATTAGAGTAATTTATTTATAATAGTAACTTATGAGGACCTTTTAAGAGAGATTAGGCATACATTCTTTTTTGGGAGGTGTAATTATGCTCAGGTTTGCATATGTAGTCATGTTGAGATAGACCATTATTTCAAAATACTCTGTGTTTCCTCTCTCTCAATCACTTTATAGTTCATGTATGGTTTCTCAGTGAAATAATAAGAAATCTTGATTCCTATATGTACAAAGAAAATGAAAATTTCCAGTATCTGTTTATTTCACATTTATGTCATATTTTCATTTACCTGGTATAATCAAAAATCCTGGTAGAACTGATAAAAGATTTTCTAAAAGATTATATATTATATAAAACTGCTGTTAGATGGTGAACAGTATCATCTGGTAACTGTTATAAAACATTTTTTTGTCCTATAACATTTACCTTACCCAATTTGACAACATATTGTAACACATGTAGCTCTATAAGATTTTTCATTTTTAGGTGACTATAAGAAAAAAATAAGAATACTTGACAAAAATTATCTTTCTTTTATTTTATCTTCCTTGTATGATATGCATGATATTTAATTAAGACTTTTTATCTTTAGCAATTTGTGAATACATGGTTTGATACTCATTATAAAATGTATCTTTTCTGAGCATTTCAACACCTGGGGTGAATTATGATAATTAAGTACTATATCATTATGTTCTTACTTTTCCTTTCCGGCCCCTACTGTGAAAATTCAATTTCCAGATGCTTTTGATGTTTCCAGTTTAAAGGTGTAAAAGAGATCTGTCTTTTCTAAGCTCTCAGGTTTGTCATATTGGAGATTCATTTTTTATAGAACTCTTTCAGTGTTTTCTTGCTTCTCCAGCCAAATTAGGACATAGATTTTTCAGGGGAAACAAAGATTCTGCATGTATAGGTTGGGTTTCATTGAGTGGATTTTAATATTTCAAATTATTCTAATCAGTATTTTTGAGAAAACAAGAAAGGGAGGGATAATCAAAATTATATGAAGTTTGTTGTCTGAAAACATGCAATCAAATTCCAGCACAACTATATAATCTTGAGTGGGTCATTAATAATTTGGTCATTTTTTTCTCCATTTTATCAAACAAATACAACCCCTTTCTAATGTAAATGCTATAAACATTAAATGAAATAACCAATATTATACATCAGATAAAATATATAGCTTTATATAAGAAATTAAGGTGGTATTGCTGCTGTTGCATTAATCATGATTTTCTTAAATACATATTCCTAGACTTGATCCTTGACGTAGAAAAATACTATGTAGGGTGTTTTATTGTTACATATGTATATATACACATACATATATAAAGGTAACTTTTTGTACAGGCCACGGAGAGGCAGAGTATATAATATTCTGAAATTCTTAAATTAGCTTAAAGGGGTTACATAGTTTTATTTATCTATTCCTTACCTCACAGGGCAGATTTTAATAGCAAAATACTTAATATTATTTTTGTTTAATACTCTATAGAGGTTTATACAAAAGTAATTCAAATGCAAATACAAATGCATGCTAAATGTGTGAGTAGTTGTGTGTGCATAAATATACATAAGGTAATGTAATTTTTTTTTTTCTTATCTCAAGAATCTGTGTGTATTATGGCGAAACTGTCTCAGAATTGGCGAGTGGCATTTCTGGAAAAAAAAATAAAGGAAATAAGCTAGAAATAGAGATTTAAAAGGTGGGTAATTTGATGCGAGTGTCACATATATTCAAATTTGTCTTACGATATTACATGTTATAATTACAATAAATGATCTTTGAGGCCTCAAAAAAAAGAAAATATTATAGATTATTTTCAGTGGAAGGAAACAGGGCACTGGTATATTTTATTTTGTTATATTTAAGTAAGCCATTAGTGTGTGACTTTATATTCTACAATTTTAAAAATTGTGAGGACATTAAGGAGGGCATGTGATGTATGAGCACTGGGTATTATATAAGACTGATGAATCACTGACTTCTAACACTGAAACTAGTAATACATTATATGTTAATTAATTGAATTAAAATTTTAAAAATGAAAAAAAGAGAAAGCTATCAATATATTTTTTAACTTTTAAACATAATTCGGAAATTTATGACAAAATGGAGTACAGTATTGAGAAATAGGAATGGAGAATTATAATTATTATTTAGTTTGGGAACTTAGAAAAAGACAGAAAATCGAGAAGAAGAGGGCTCTGGAGCAAATATTAGTAAGTCTCTCTTCCAGACAGGTGTTTATACTAGAAAGGTAAGACAGCAAAATAGTTAGATCTTTGGAGCCAGATTGGTATTAAAATCCTAATTTTACTATTTTCAACTGTGTGACCTTGGAGTCAGAACCCCTCAGTGTATTAGTTATTAATTAGGAAACAAGGATTAATTCAAGCAAATTTTATAATAGCTCCTGTCCATGTTAAATTGGGTTTTCAATCTTTCAGACTTTAGCCCATTGCAGCTCAAGTGAAAAATAAAGATAATTTTAGGTATCTTTCAAACTAGCTTAATCTTATAATTTCTGCAGTAAAATGGATCAGTCATAGAAGTATTATCTAAAAACTCTGTTTCTGTAGGTTGCGGATAAACACTAGGGCCTAACTCATGACTTCACAAAATGTCATTCCATGTTCTCAACCTGATGTGTGAATTGGATTTCTAGTACTCAGAAATGCTATTATTGAGAAGTCTTTAGGGGGTTCACATGGGAGGGAAGGCAGAAAAAACAAAACCTGAAATTCAGAAAAATCTATATTTAAGAGAAATCAGGGCACGTGTATACTAAAATAGAAACACCACCACCAACAACAAGAAGAAAAATCTGATGCATAGATTTTGCATATCCCAGTCTGATTCAACCCGAGGGCTAGTTTGGGTCCAGAATGTATCATTATTGAGGGGCCAACATTCCCAAGTTTAAATTATATTGTAATGTAGTTTTGTTTGACTCATTTAGTGATATTAAGATTGACCAATGAATTCAAGGGGTAACAGCCTGATCCCATCATTTTAGTTTTGTTGTTCTTCATGATGAGAACATAAAACAGTGAGTTGCATTTGGCATCGTGTAACCATACAGTTTCCCATTAACTTTAACTTTTAAGGTAAATTGCTTTAAAATTGCCTTAAAAATTATAATATATTGCAAGATAGTAATATTATCAAATAAATAGAATTAGATTTCAATTAAATGTGAAGGTGTATTAGCCTTAAACTGCATATTCCTAATTACACAGCTTCAGTATGTGCATCAAGAGAATTACAAGGAGAAATTGAAAAATATACATAACATTTTGAAATTTGTATATACTTTCTTGGCAATTGAAACAACAAACAAAAAATAGCTTTGAAGAATCTGAAGAGCATAATCCCTACCTTAATTATGGACATTAGAGAACCATTTGATTGAATAAGAATATTTATTCTTTTCAAGAATATGTGGAATATTTACAAATATTGGTTATATTTTGGGTGATAAGGGTGTTTTTAACAAACTCAAAGGTTTAATACCATATAGCAACATTCTTTGGCCAAAGTTTGATTGCTAAATGTGAATAACATAAATATAAATTAAACCAATTACATACATTGGTAACTTAAAAAAATGCATTTCTCCAAACTCATTGGCTTAATAAAAAGTAGGATATGGTTAGAAACAAATAAAAAGTTACAATTTTAATTACATTTCACTTTGTTTCCTCTTCTGTTCATGATGGATATTGTTTTTCCCACCCCTATTCTGTGAGCTCAGAAGATTGGGGCTTACTTTGGCCAGTGGGATGTTTCATAGATGAAAGTAGAAATTGAAACATGACCATGAAATTGTGGGTTTCCTTTTGAACTTGTGCCTTTACCATGAGGAGAGAATTCCCTGCTCTTCTACCTTTCTCAATCAACTTTCCAGAATGAATGCATTTGGAGCAGACCCGAGCTCAAACCACAGTGAATATCCAAGCCCCAGTTGGCTCTGCAGAGTGTAAAAAATGTCCCCAACTGAGCTTATCTAGATCAATTGAACTAGCACAACTGAAAGAGAGTTTCCCTAGTGGCCTCAGAAATACATGAGAATTTATTATTTATTATTTTATGCCACTGAAATTAAAAAAAATATATATATATTTTTTTTTGAGAGAAAGAGAGAACAAGTAGGGGTGGGAGGGACAGCAGGAGAGGGAAAAGCAGACTCCTTGTGAAGCAAAGCAGTTAACCCAACATGGGGCTCAATCCCAGGACCCTGAGATCATGACCTGAGCCTAAGGTAGATACTTAACCAATTGAGCCACCTAGGCATCCCTGAAATTTTTTGATATGCGATATTATTTTACCAATAGTTAACATGTATACATCAATATATATACAATATATACAGATTCTTTAAAAAGTAATGCATATAAGGGCCCCTGGGTAGCTCAGTGGGTTAAGCATCTGCCTTCAGGTCAGATCATGGTCTCAGGGTCCTGAGATTGAGCCCCACATCAGGCTTTCTGCTCAGCAGCGAGCCTGCTTCCCCTTCTCTCTCTACCTGCCTCTCTGCCTACATGTGATCTCTCTCTGTCAAATAAATAAATAAAAATCTTTTTTTAAAAAAGTAATGCATATAAAAAATATGACAATCGAAGGAATAGAACTAGAAGTAATTTTAAACATACAATTGATCCAGAAAGAAAAGTTTCTAAACCAGTGAGCTAAGTATCCACCAAAGAGGTTAGAATTAGAAAAATAGAAGAGCCTAAGGACAGTAAAATAGAGTTAACAAACAATTAAAATGAAAAAGAGTAGGGAATTCTCTTGGTATAAGTACTTATACCAAGTTGTGATGACTATTTTATGTGTGAACTTGACTAGGCCAGACATTATTCTGTGTGTGTCTGGAAGGATATTTCTGGATAAGATTAGCATTTGAGGATATTATGCTTAGTGAAATAAGTCAATTGGAGAAAGACAACTATCATATGATCTCCCTGATATGAGGAAGTGGAGAGGCAATGTGGGGGGTTTGAGGGATAGGAAAAGAATAAGTGAAACCATATGATAATTGACTCTCTCTGCTTGACTTATTTCACTCAGCATAATCTCCTCCAGTTCCATCTGTGTTGATACAAAAGTTGGGTATTCATCCTTTCTGATGGAGGCATAATACTCCATTGTATATATGGACCATATCTTCTTTATCCATTCGTCCTCTGAAGGGCATCTTGGTTCTTTCCCCAGTTTGGCGACTGTGGACGTTACTACTATGAACACTGGGGTACAGATTCGCCCTTCTTTTCACTACATCTGTATCTTTGGGGCAAATACCCAGTGGTGCAACAGCAGGGTCATAGGGCAGCTCTATTTTTAATTTCTTAAGGAATCTCCACACTGTTTTCCACAGTGGCTGCACCAAGTTACATTCCCACCAACAGTGTAAGAGGGTTCCCCTTTCTTCATATGCTTTCCCTAATATTTTGACCCTCATCCAATCCACTGATGTCCTGAATAGAACAAAAGAGCTGACCCTCACAGGAGTAAGAGGGAAATTTTCCTGCAGTTCTGATTTCCAACTGGGACTTTGGGGTTTTTTGGTCTGGAATTATATACACCATTTGCTCTCCTGGTACTCAGGCCTTCAGACTCAGACTAAAATAACACCTTAGAGTCTCTGGGTCTCTGACTTGCAGACTGCAGATATTGGGATTTGTCAACCTCCATAATTATTTGAGAAAATTCCTTTTTTTTTTTAATTAATTTTTTATTTTTTATAAACATATATTTTTATCCCCAGGGGTACAGGTCTGTGAATCACCAGGTCTACACACTTCACAGCACTAACCAAAGCACATACCCTCCCCAATGTCCATAATCCCACCCCCTTCTCCCAAACCCCCTCCTTTTAATAAATATCTTTATATAATGTATATGTATGTATCCTATTGGTTCTGTTTCTCTAAAGAGCCCTAACACAAGAGTATATCAATAAAAATAAAATACTTTCTCTATAAAAATCAATAACAACAACAAAAAGACAAACCTTTGGGAGAAATAATAAATAAAAAAAGATTGAAGATATACATAAATAATTATAGAAATGAAAGATATAAAGTTTATATTATATAAAGATATCAGATTATATCAATATGCCTAGCAAACACTAAAAATATTGAGGATGACTTTTAGAAAAATCTTTTATAATCAATTTTATTATAATTAGTTGAAATTTCCAATTTCCTAGATAAGTGTAATGATAAAACTAACAGGGTAAAACAGAAAACTAAATAGTGCTATAATCATTATACTTTGCATGACTAATTAAGTATCTTCCAACTAGGAGAATACCAGACCCATTTGGGTAAGGAAACTAATTCTACCAAATAATCCAGAAATAAATCATTTAATCTTAACTAATTAATTCAGAGATGAGATAAAGACCACTTATCCCTCAGATTGTGAGTTTGATATTAATTGGATCTCAAAACAAGATAAGGACAGAATTGAAAACTAAAATATGTGTCAAACATTTTTTTTGTCACCTCAAATGAGAACGTACTAACAAAATATTGGTACCTGTATTTCATAAGTGGAAGTTAACAAATCTCACTATTTTCAGTTTATTTCAGGAATTTGATATTATTTCTGTATTATTTTTCATATTAGCTAATTTATCATATTAACTATTAAAAGATAAATGCAAATAATCATCTCAATGGGTGCAGTAAAATATTTAGAAAGTTCATAAACTATTCATGGAGAAAAACATTCAGTAAATTAAGGATTAAAGAAAACTTGCTTACTCTGAAAAAAATTGATAGCAACCACAAGACTTATACAGAGGACTCAATGAAAAATAATTAGAAGTACACTTTGGAAATCAGTAACAAATTAAGGATGCCAAAAATTACTATTAACATTTTTCTGAAGTCTCTTTCCAGGCAATGATATATAAAAGTATAAAACTTTTTAAGTATTGGGAAGAATTAGAGTAAGTGTGTTTGTTTCTTTTTTTCTCTCTGTCTCTCTAGGTTTCTGTCTCTTCTCTCTCTGTTTCCATCTCTGTCTTTTTCTCTCTCTCAAGAAGGAGCAAAAAATATCTATTATTTAACCTATTACTAGGATCATCAAAAGACAATGGCAAGGTCTTTGTTAAATCAACTATAAAATTACTGTTAATTTGCAATAAGCAATAGAAAATGTAAGTTAAAAGAAGATTCATTTAAATTGCAAAGGGAAAATGCAAGGGATCTAAAAATACATCACATGAAAGATAGCCAAGTGTTAAAACTCTGGAGAAAATAAAGGAAAAGTCCTATTTCATGATAGGATAAGACAAAATATTCTAAAAATATTATCTTTAGATCCAATAAAATTTAATTAAAATCTCTCCCATTTTGTGTTTTTCATAGAATTTAACAAAAATTTTCCAAAATATATTTCAAATGCCTAATAACTAGGGAAATCTGTCATTGCTTTGAGTATCCTTCCATTTGATATCTAGATTTATTATAAATATGGACTAATTTAGAGGAAATAGCTATTATTTTAGTTGTATAACTTAATATATTTTCCAAAGTTTAAAAGAATCAAAATATTTTTCATTTTAATATTGTTTATGTCGAAGTGAATTGTTCCTAATTAATATATTAAAAGTTAACTTAAAAATTGTATTCATGTTGTATGTAGCTTTAAAGAAAGTACCTCATAATTTCTATCTTCTAAGTTTTTATTTGAATTCCAGTTAGTTAACATATAGTGTAATATTAGTTTCAGGTGTACAATATAATGAGTCCATGATCACAACAAGTACACTCATTAGTCCCCATCACCTATTTAACCCATCCAGCAATTGCACTGCTAGGTATTTATCCAAGAATACAAAAATACAAATTCAAAGTGGTACAAACAAATCCAGATGTTTATAGCAACATTATCTACAGTAAACAAATTATGGAAACAGCCCAAGTATCCAGACTGATGAGTGGATAAAGAAGAGGTGATTTACACACACACACACACAATAGAGTATTACTCAGCCATTAAAGGAATGATGTCTTGCCATCAGCAACAACATGGATGGAGCTAGAGAGTATTATGCTAAGCAAAGTTCGATTACTACATTTTAATCAAAACGGAGAGTTTTAAAAAAATTTTCCTGCTCTAATTATATTTAGTTACCATTAAGATTTAATTAAAATCATTTACCTTGAAAGCATTTGTTCTCAAGTTTAAGTAGCAGATAGCAAAGTATAATTAATTTGTTTTTTTTACTTTATAAAGTAAATCACACAAAGAAGCAAAGAAATTAGCACTAACATAGAAGTCAGATCCAAGATGTCTCTTTAATAATAATGTGACAGACTTGCTACCTGTTCAATTAAAAATCAGATCCTTGCCATTAATCAAGTGTCATATAAAATAAACATAACTTTAAGAAAATGCTCAGTCCCTTTGAGATAACTTTACTTCATGCATAAAATAAGGATAATACAATAATGATATTGCTATTATTGAGTTTGACTAATTTATTTTGAGATTAATTTTCCAAGACAATTAACCTGAACATTGAACATAAAAGCACATTTCCAATGCTAATAAATTCTGCATAGTAATCAGTATTCACATATGATTACACAGGTACATTCTATAAAGGTACATTCTACAATGACTGTTCTTTATTACATCACACTTAAGACATAACTCTGGCTTTTTAAAAAATTTTGTTGTTGTTGAGATATAATTGGCATATAACATTGTATAAGTTTAAGGTGTACAACATAGTGGTTTGATACATACATACATATATCGCAATATGATTACAACTCGTGAGTTAGGTAACACCTTTATATTGTCACATAGCTATTTCTTTTTTCTGGTAAGAACAATTAAGATCTAGTCTTTTAGCAACTTAGAAAATGATAAGACAATATCATTGACTATATTCACTAGATTTGTATATTGGGTCTCCAAAACTTACTTATCTACTAGTTACAAATTTGTATTACTAAACATCTCCCCAATTCCCCCTGCTCTTGCCCTGATAAACCTCATTCTATTTTCTATTTTTATGAGTTCAGCTTTTTTTTTTTTAAATTAAAGATTTGTATTTATTTATTTGAGAGAGAAAGAGAACACAAGGAAGGAGGAGGGGCAGAGGCAGAGGGAGAAGCAGATTCTCCTCTGAGCAAGGAGCCTGATGCTGGGCTCCATCCCACAACCCTGGTGTCATGACCTGAGTCAACGGCATACACTTAACTGACTGAGCACCCCAGGCACCCAGTTCAGCTTTTGTTAGACCCGCATATAAGTGTTATCATATAGTGTTTGTCCTTTTCTGTCTGACCTATCTCTAAGTGTCCATCAACTAGTGAATGGACAAAAAAAAAAAGTATATATATATATATATATATATATATATATATATATAAAATGGGATATTACTTAGCCATGAGAAGGAGATAAATTCTGATATTTGCAACAGCATGGTTGGAACCTGAGGGCATTATGCTAAATGATATTTAATTTTTAAAATCAGTTTGTGATTGTACTTAGAACTTGAACTTGAAACTTTTTTCTCTCAATGCCAAAAATGTAAAGATTAGACTTTCACTGATACTGTATACATAATATATATTTTCATGAATTTAAATTCATACAAGTTGATTATTCATGGATAGGATCATATTGTGTGTGTATGTGGATGTACATGTGTTGTGTATAAAGCATTTTATTCCCCAGTCTCAATAAATTGGAAGTCATGCAAATGCACAGTATTACAATAAAATGGGTTTTTCATCAAATTCTTTTCTCCTAACTGTGTGTACAAATATGTTTTGGTCAGAGCAATTATGTAAATTTATGTAGTGAAATTATTGCATTAAGTGATTTAGTCATCAAAACACTAATTTTTGTTATCACAATATAAATATGAAATTGATTACAAATTATCCAAGTAAAGCTATTTGCAATGGAAATGTAATTGAGGTGAAAAGACAAGGAAATTAATGTTGAGGTAAATGAGGTTATTTAAAACACCTTCAGTTGTGATTGCATTATTTTAAAATTCACTTTCATTTGAAGAATTTAAATATGCAAAAAGATGATACTTAGGATAGGTGACTTTCATGTTTTGTGATATTTCTACAATTTTAAATAAGCCCATCTCTAGTTAATTTCTTTTTGAGAAATATATCCAAGTCTCAGTCTGTAAAGAAAATTTGCATTTAGAGTATTTGTTGCTGTAGTGTTCTTCCTTGCTGGTGAGCTAGGTACTGCCTTCACAGTCAACTTGACAAAAAATGTAAGCATGCCCATGATTACAACGCAATATATTACTATAGAGTAAAACCAAAGTGTTTTAGTATGGCCTACAAACTTTATAAGTTAAACTTTTCTTACCTTTTTACTTGATTCAGCCCCTTCCCCTTTATATTAATTAATGCACTTATTTATCTACCCATTCATTATATATTTGCTAAAAATCTACTCTATGCCATGGATGCTAGAACAAATACATCTTTGTTATTTAGAAGCACATATTGAATCACTGCCAAATGCCTCAATCCCCGAATATATCATGTTGTTTCCATACCTTAACGCATTTATTTTTCTCTCGTAGTACACTCTTTACTGTTTACCACCACGGTTATTTGGCAGACGTTCTATAATTATTCAGAACTCTGACCACCTGTTATTACTGTGATGCTTTCTGTGACAGAGTTCGTTATTCATAGGCATGCATAATTATTTAATTTTACATATGCATCCAGTACAAATGCTTCAGTTTGCAAGTATAAAATCTACTTTAAAAAATCTATTATAAGACTGTATTTCTTCCACATAGGGAAATTTGCAATCCAAACAGTGCCTCAAACTTTTAGAGCAAAGAGAGAAAGCCCTAGCATCTGTCATTCTATTACAGTCGCTGCTGCTCTTTCTCCTTACTGACACACAATATTGCTGTTTTATGTGGTTTTCTAACATTTGGACAACAAATCAGAGCCATGCTAGAACTAAATCCTGCAGATCCAGCTGTCAGCACAAATCAATATGATTTAAAGGAGAGAAAAAAATCACCAAAGATGCTTCTCTCTTAGTATTATATGCCACATAGAGTGCTCTAACATGTTTTTTTTCAGTCCATAGCTATTAAGTTTCATATAATCTTTTTGGTAACTCTTATAGACATTGTCTTTTGAGGCCATGACTCTAGAGGTTCAGTCTCTAAAGTAATTTAGATGTCCACTTCTATTAGAACCAATACAGTTTTCCCCTGGTTCCAGGACCTGGGTCCCACCAGGAGCTGGGCTAGTTTCCTTTTCAGCTCATGGAACACAATAGGATCTTACAACTTTTCTCCTTGCCACAAGTGTTTAATTACTCTAATGGGGCAAAACTTTGGAATATCAAAGTGTTGTCTTGGGGTGTCCTTATTTCTCAACATTTTTTTTTTTTTTTTTTTTGCAAAATCAGTACATATGGCTCATGATTGCTGGCCTTCCATGTGGCTTATCTACTCCATCCTTCCACCTTCCCAACATACAATCTAATCTATAGTTTGGGGAAAACATCTGTAAATCTATGTTGACATGATTCTTATAGGTGGCCAAGTTGACCGCTTTGATAGAGCAGAGAGCAATAAAAGACAAACTCCATCAATGTTTAATTCAGAGAGCTCCATTTTGCTTAACATATTTTTGGTTTGTACTTAGACAGTATTTTGTAATAATGTCTTTAGGTACCTGACAATCTTCTCATGTGAAGTCTCTCAAACCAGGAGCCATGTTCATTTATCGTTGTATCACAATTTGTAATGATTTGGGTTGTTGGGACTTGACTTTCTTTTTCTTCTTTTAATATTTTATTCAATTCATGTGTAGCCAACTATTGTAATTTCATTAGAAATAAAGTTGTATAACTCATGAGAGAAATTCATATTTGATACATGTTTCTCAAAATCATGTTAAGACATATGTAGGTTGAGTCTGTGACTGTCATGATAAGATCACACATGAGGATATGTACTGAAAAAAGAGACAAAATATAGACCCCTGAAAAATGTCAACATCAGTAGGATGGCAGAGGACACGGTTCCTGTGAAAGAACAGATTGTGGACAGAGATTGAGAACCAGGAGAAAATACCAGCACAGTAATCTTGTAAACATAAAGCCTAACACTGTTTCAGTAGTGGAAAATACTGTTAAGGAGGATCCAAGGTGGGGTTAGATTTGGCATTTACATCATCATTATAAATGACAATAGAAGTATATGATGAAAGCATTAGAGTATAGAAAAAGTTAAAGAATTATTGGAAATAGTGAAATAGAACAAGCAAAGAGGAACACCAGAAAAATAATTTTAGGTATTTGAAGAAGTTGAGATAGCAGGAAAACAGTGTTCTCAGAATGCCTACAAAACCCAGTTCACCACGCATGGAAGCTTTCCATATCAAAGTCCTTACCAATATGGAGCAATGTTTCATTCATGGCCCTACCCATTCCCATGCTGTATCTGATTTTACCACAGGTAGTTATCTTACACAGGGATGTTGGTGCTTCTGATCGTAGAGAATTTGCACTTGGCTAGATTCACAAAAGAGCTAAAACAGATAGATGATTACTTTCTTAATTTTTAAGTAAGACAGAGAGAGACTAAAAGGAGGATATGTGAAATAAAACCCGTGAAACAGCAAGCTGAAACAGATATAAGGGTACAGAAACAATGAGAAAATGGTGGATGCCTGTCAGCAAGGAGAAAAAAAAAAAAAGGAAGAAATATTGTAAGCCATAGTGAAAATAACCATTGAAAGCATAACCCATATTGAAAGAGTGGCTGCCCCTAGAGATGAGATTTTCTTGTTTTTTGTTTTTTGTTTTTTTTTGTTGTTGTTGTTCCAGCTTACTCCAATCCTTAATAATAAATTAGTTTGAAGAATTTAAGCTAGTGTTTATTTGATGTAGTTTTTGCTTTGTTTTGTTTTGTTTCATTTATTTGTGTCAAAAGGGCCAAAAGAAAACACATGGTAAGATTTGAATGCCATCGAAAATTCATTCACTGTCTAGCAACAGATATTCTTCTTATGGGTGTGCTTCATCCATAATCCAGTTCCAAGACCTGGAGGAAGTACAACACAAGCAATATCAAATATAAGCTATAGGTAAGAGGAATAAGTCATAGACCTAGTTTCCAAGAATTGGGTTTTTATCGGAGTGACACAGTAGAAATGGTGTAAACAACGAAGAAACAAAGCATGAGTGAGGGGGAAAAAAAGATTACTACAAAGTTTGATTTCCATGCCTTTCAAATTAGGACTTTATTTTGGATTCTAAACTACATTGATCCTAGTTTGAACCCGCAGCTGAAGAACTGGGGATTATTTTCAATTTAGAATGGACCTCAGTTCCAGGAATTATTATATCTATATTTGACTATTGTTGATAACACTGTTATAAACATTTTTATATCCTTTGGGTAAATACCTAGTAATGAAACTGATGGATCATAGGGTACTTCTATTTTTAACATTTTGAGGAACTTCCATACTGTTTTCCAAAGTGGCTGCACCAGTTTGCATTCACACCAACAGTACAAGAGGGTTCCCCTTTCTCCACATCCTTGCCAACACCTGTTGTTTCTTGTGTTGTTAATTTTAGCCATTCTGACCTGTGTGAGGTGGTATGTCATAGTAGGATGATGAGTGATGTTGAGCACCTTTTCATGTGTCTGTTAGCTATCTGGATGTCTTCTTTGGAAAGATGTCTTTTCATGTTTTCCACCCATTGCTTAACAGGATTATTTGTTTTGGAGGGTTGTTGACTTTGATAAATTCTTTATAGAATTTTAATACTGGCCCTTTATCAGATGTGTAGTTTGTAAATATACTCTCCCATTCCATAGGCTGCCTCTCAGTTTTGTTGTTTCCTTTGCTGTGCAGAAGCTTTTTATCTTGAAGTCCTGATAGTTCATTTTTGCTTCTGTTTCCCTTGCCTCCAATGATGTATCTAGTAAGAAACTGTCACAGCTGAGGTCAAAGAGGTTCCAGGCTGTGTTCACATTTAGGTCTTTCATCCATTTTGAATTTATTTCTGTGTATGGTGTAAGAAAGTGATAGTTTCATTCTTCTGCATATTGCTGTCCAGTTTTCCAACACCACTGAAGAAACTGTCTTTTTCCCATTGAATATTCTTTCCTGCTTTGTGGATAATTAGTTGACCATATAGTTGTGGGTCCATTTCTTGGTTCTCTATTCTGTTCCATTGATCTATGTATCTGTAAACAAGCTTTTAAATGAAAATATATAAAACATCTCCATAACTTTAGAGAAGTCAAGTATTTCTTAAACATGTCACAAAATTACCAAGCACAAAAGAATAAAATTGATAGACTATATTAAAATTACTAACATATTAAAATACAACATAAATACAGTAAAAATCCATAGCATACAAATGTTTCAAATACATATATCCTATAAATGTCTTGTATCAGGTAACAGAGAGTACCACTTAGCAAAAGACAATCTAATTGAAGGTAAGCAAAAGAATCAAATGAGAACTTTACAAGGCTAAATTAGTCCATGAACAAGTATTCAACATCATTAATCACCTGCAAAATGAAAATTAAACTATAATGGGATACTTTTTTTTTTAAAGATTTTATTTATTTGACAGACAGAGATCACAAGTAGGCAGAGAGGCAGGCAGAGAAAGAGAGGGAAGCAGGCTTCCTGCTGAGCAGAGAGCCCCATATGGGGCTCGATCCCAGAACCCTGGGATCATGACCTGAGCTGAAGGCAGAAGCTTAACCCACTGAGCCACCCAGGCACCCCTATAATGGGATACTTATGCATAGCCACTAGAAATGCTGAAATCGAAATGATAGACAATGCCAAGTGCCAGTAGGAAACTGAGCAACCGGAGCTCTCATATATATCTGATAAATATTTGTTTGGCAGGTATTATATATTCATAGCCTATGACCCAGTAACTCCATTCTTAGGCATGTATAACAGACTCATGTACACGTGTTTATCAAAAGACAGGTAAAATAATGCTAAAATTAGTACTGTTCTTTTAATACCAAAATGAAAATTATACAACTCTCCATGGAAAAAAATAATAGATAAGCAAATAGCTGTATATTTAAACCATGGAAAAATTTACAGCACTGAGTGTGATTGAACTGTAATTTAAAAAAGTGATATGGTTAATCTCACAAAAATAATGTTCAGTTAAAAAAAAGAATCAAAGACAAAGAGTAATACAGTTTCATTATAGTTACATGAAGTTCCAACAGACAACACTAAGCTGTGACTTTATAAGTCAAAACAGTGGGAATTGTATTGGTTAAGAGAGGTAAGACTTGTTCTAAGATTCTGGTAACATATGAATTACACAGTACATTCAGTTTGTAAAATTCATGATCTCTTCACTTGTGATTTGTGCATTTTTTGCATGCATATTGTACTTCATTAAAATTTTAAAATGCAGGACACCTGGGTGGCTCAGTTAGAAGAGAATAGGACCCTTGATCTTAGGAGTTGTGAGTTTGAGCCCACTGTTGAGTGTAGAGATTACTTAAATAAATAAATAAAATTTATAAGATTTATATGCACCTATATATTTTATAAACTTTCAGTATTTGTTTATTTTTTAATAACAAAACTTAAAAGAATAAAAGAGGGAATTACAAACAGTTTTTGTCAGCTAAGAAGAGATTACCATCAGATTTGGTAAGAAAGCATCAGTAACCTTGATAAAGAATATCTAACTGGTAGTGGTTGCAGATTGGTCTAACCGAAGAAAAGTAAGAAGGAAATGTGGGATGGGCAGGTTAAAGATGTGATTTTTAAAACTCAGAAATTTTCCTGTGATGGGAAATTTGAGGAATCTTGTGAAATGCTTTCGTGTCAAGGCAATGATTTTTAATGACAGGTACCCTTAGTAATTTGGTATTCTAAAGAGAATGATCTACTATAGAGCAAAAAGGTAATTATGTATGAGACAAGGTCTCATTTTGTTGGAAATGTTCTAAAAAATGCTTAAAGGAAAGGGATCTAGAACCCAGGTTGAAGTCTAGATCTATCTTTTCATAGGACTGGGGGAACTTTAGGTATAGTAACAAAGCGAAAGCAAAGATTTTGGGTATGCTTGGGAATAGATTGGCTGTTTGGGTGATAGAAAAAAAAAGAGAGAGAGTTTTATAGTTCTATACTGCCTTCTCTACAATATATGACACAAGGCCATCAGTCAGTAGAAGGACTTAAAATAGGAAGGTTGAAGACAGAAGAGAAATATGAAAAGCAGTCACCATAATGAATTGTGGCATAGGTCATTTTCCCTCTTGACCATGACTTTTATGATAGTACTCTTAATACAGTTTTATATTGCCTTTTCACTAGTACTCATAATTGCTGAGCTGAGTGAAAATGTTGGCTGATATTTGGGTTTAAACTGAGTTCATGTCATGCTTGGAGAGTATAGATGAAGTATAATGTAGGAATTCTGCAAGGGACTACTGAAGTAGTAAAAAATTTCCTTCTTTACCACTGAAGAAGTAAAAAATGTAGGATTGGTGTATTAGAAAATGATAAAATTCAAGATTTGTAATACTGGAGTAGATAAGTTAAAATATGGGGATTGGTGGTCAGAGTTTAGGATTTTAAAGTTTACTTTCTGACATGATGCAGTTATTGATAATGAAAAAGTCAAATATGTAACAGGAAGATTAGTTAGAATGGATGGATGTGAAAAAAAAATTGGAAATGAGGTAGTTAAGATTACACTGGGAATTGACTAGAAAAATGCTATCTAATAGAAAGATTATGCAAGCCACATATGTAGTCACACATATATTTAAAATTCTTAGTAGCCACATTAAAAAAAGGAGAGATAAAATTCACTTTAATTTAATAATACTTTTCATTTAATAGAATATATAGAAAATTTGATAATTTTTACATTTAATTAATATAATATTTTAATGAGATTTATGTTTTGGTTATGTATAGATTTGCATAGTAAATCTTTGAAATGTTACGATTTTATAATTTCCACATACTTTAATTCAAATTAGCCACACTTCAGGTTGTTAACAGCTATTTGTGGCTGGCAGCTAATATACTGGACAACAAATAGCTAAAAATTAATAATAACACTGATATACCAAGGAAAGCCTAAATTTGGAAATGAAATACCACATTTCTCATGAATAATAAATGAAATCACAAGGGAAATTAGGAAATATTTTTAATTGAATGACATTGAAAATATAAATAACAAAATTTGTGAAATAAATTGAAGAAGACATAGGCAAGTGGAAAGATATCCCATGTTCATGAGTTGGACGAATTAATATTGTTAAAATGTCTGTATTATTTAAAGCCACCTACAGAATCACTGCAATTTCTACCATGATTCCAATGGCATGTTTCTGCAGACATAGAAAAACCAATCCTAAATTTCATCTCATTTCAAGCTGTTCTATAAAGCTATAGTAATCGAAACAGTATGGTACTGGCATAAAGACAGAACCATAGTCAATGGAACAGAATTAAGAGCTCAGAAATAAATCTGTTCATATATGATCAACTAATGTTTGACAAGGAAGCCAAAAATACTCAATGGAGTAAAAGAGTCTCCTCAGTAAATGCTGCTGTAAAAGTGGATATTCATATGTAAAAGAATGAAACTAGACTCCTATGTTATACTACTCACAAAAGTTAACTGGAATGGATTAAAAACTTAAATGTAAGACCAGAAACCATAAAACTCTTAGAAGAAAACACAGGAGGAAAATTCCTTGGCATGGCTCCTGACAATGACTATTTGGATAGAACATCTAAAGCACAAGCAGCAAAATAAAAAAATCAACAATTGGAACTGCATCAAACAAAAGCTTTCCATTTATTTTTCTTTTCTTTCCATTTCTTTCCATGCAGGAAAGAAAATCATCAACAAAATAAAAAGTAACTTACAGGATAGAAATTATTTCTTTTTTTTAAATTTTTTATTTTTTATTAACATATAATGTATTGTTAGCCCCAGGGCTACAGGTCTGTGAATTGCCAGGTTTACATACTTCACAGGACTCACCATAACACATACCCTTGCAACAGGAATTATTTTCAAATTATATGCTTTATAAGGGCTTAATATCCAAAATATATAAAGAGCTCATACAACTCAATAGAAAAAAAAAAAAAAAAGTAATCCATTTAAAAAAAATAGGTAAAGGACCTGAAGAGTCATTTTCCCAGATGAGATATTCAAATGGCCAACAGAATCTTAAAAGGTGTTTGGTATCACTAAATTATAAAGGAAATGCAAATCAAAACCATGCTAATATATTAACACACATCTGTCAAAATGACTAGCATCAAAAAGAAGAAATAAGTACCAGCAAGAAAGTGAGGGAAAGAGAATCCTCTTGCACTGTTGGTGGGAATTAAGATTGGTGCAGTCACCAATGGAAAACAGTATGGAGGTTCCTCAAAAAATTAAAAATATAGATGTAGTGAAAAGAGGGGGCACATGCACCCTGATGTTCATAGTAGCAAAATCCACAGTAGCCAAACTGTGGAAAGAGCCAAGATGTCCTTCAATAGTTGAATGGATAAAGAAGATGTAGTTCATATATATAATGGAATATTACTCAGCCATCAGAAAGGATGAATACCACCATTTGCATTGACATGGATGGAACTGGAGGGGACTATGCTAGGTGAAATAAGCCAAGCAGAGAAAGATAATTATCATATGGTTTCACTCATATGTGGACCATGAGGAATGGTGTGGGAAGAGAGGAAAAACTGAATGATAAGAGATCAGAGAGGGAGACAAACCATGAGAGGCTCTGGACTTTGGGAAACAAACTGAAGGTTACAGAAGGGAGAGAAGTGGGGGGATGGAGTAACCAGGTGATAGGGATGGATATTAAGGAGAGCACGTGTGGTGATAAACATTGGGTGTTATATGCAACTAATAAATCGTTGAACACAACATCAAAAACTAATGATGTACTATATGTTGGCTAATTGAATATAATAATAAAAAAGTTTTTAAAAATTGTTCTTCCAGAAAAAAAGAAAAATAAACTAAAAATAGAACTATCATATGATCCAGTAATTCTACTTCTGGGAATATAGCTGAAGGAAACAAAATCACTATATTTAAGTGATATCTCTACCTTCATATTCATTGCAGCATTATTCACAAATAGTCAAAACATGGAAATATCTTGTGTCCATCAACTGATGAATGGATAAAGGAAATATGGGAAATATATACACAGTGGAATATTATTTAGCCATACAAGGAAATTCTGCCATTTGTGACAACATGGATGGAACTCAAAGGCATTATGCTGAATGAAATAAGTAAGACAGAGAAAGACAAAGACACTATATAATCTAATTTGTATATGGAATCTAAAAACAAACAAAAACTTAAATAAAAAAAATGACATTTTGGTTACCAGAGGTGGGGGGATTGGATGAAGATCATCAAAAGGTACAAACTTCCAGTGGTAAGATTAACAAGTACATGATAATGGCTATAGTTAACACCGCTGTATGGTATATTTGAAAGCTGCTAAGAGAATAGATTCCAAGATCATTACAAGGAAAAAACTATATGAGGAGATAAATGATCACTAAATTTATTATAGTAATCATTTTGCAATACACATTTAAGTCAAGTTATTATGCAGTACACCTTAAACTTATACAGAACTGTATGTCAGTTATATCTCAATGAAAATGAAAGAAAAAAAAAGTGTTGGCAGGGCTGCATTCCTTCTGGAAACTGCAGGGGAATAGATTCCTTGCATTTTCTAGCTTCTACAAACTCCCTGCATTCCTTGGTTCATGGACGCCTTCCTGCAATGCATTTCTCTAACCTCGGCTGTTATGATCACTTTCTCTGATTCTGAGTCTCTTGCCTTTCACTTTTAAGGACTCTTATGATTGCATTCTGCCCACCAAGGTAAACCAGGACAATACACCTATCTCAAGATCCTTAACTTAATTCATCTTCAGAGTCTCTTTTGTCATTTAATTTTGGGGGTTAAGATGTGGATATCTTTGGGGAGGCATTAGTCTACCTACCACATCAATGCCCAAACATAAGAAACAAGGGGAGAAAGATCAAAATAAACTGAAAGTAAGCATAAATAAATAAATAATCAATATGATAACAGAAATTCAGTTTGGACTATTAGCAATCAACAATTCCTTCAAATGATCAACAGAATTAACAAACCTCTAGCTAGATTGATCAATGAAATTAAGAGAGAACCAGTTCATCAATATCAGGAATAAAAATGTGATTTTCACACAGATCCTACTGACATTAAAACAAGATAACAGGAAAAAAGTTCTAGCTGCTTAGATGAATTGAACATTTCCTAACACATAACTCACTAAGGAAAAAGAAAGGAAAAATTTTAATGTCTCTATTAAAAAAAGTGAACATTGTTGTTACAAAAAAAAAAAAGAAAACCTTTCCTCACAATAATAATCCAGGCCTGCACAACTTACAATTTCATTGAATTCTATCAAATATTCAAGGATGAAATAATATCAGTAGTGCTTGTTATATTTTTCAGAAAATAGGGACAAAAAATCTTTGTCAAATCTGTTTTATGAGGACAATATAACATTAATACCAAAATGTGATAAAAATATGTTAAAAATGTTACAGTAATGCAAACAAAATTATATACAGAATAAAGGACAGAAATAAGTAACCAAAATAAAAGTTAAGAATGGGTTGTTTATGTTGCCGGGCTATTTACATTTTCCTTTTGTATGTTCGCATAAACGTCTTCATTTGATTTAAAGAATACTTTATTTATGGCTACATATAATTTTTAAGAGTAGACATTGCAGGTCTTTTAATAAATTCAGATATTTAACAAAAGAAGAACAACTCACATGATTGGATAGCAAGAAAACCAACATAACTTGACATAGGGAAAGAGGTATCTAACATTCAATAAAAATCTTTTAGCTCTTCTGTACCGCCCAGTACCCTAATTTGTGTGGGGTATTATGACTGGTTCTGGCTAATAAATTCAATCTGAAATGACTTGTGTTACTGAGCCAGTATAAAATACCCATATAGCCAACAAGGTCTCAGTGTCCTTACTATGTTAACATAATACCCACAGGTTGAGATTGCGGCATCACAAGATGGAGGCAGTCTGAATGAGTAATTCTAAGCCTGAGCTGGCCCATACAGTTCTTCTTCCTTAATCAAATCAGGTACCCAAACAGAATCTCTGGTTTCTCCCTCTACTTCTGAGCACCACATTGCAGGACATAGGGTCTGGTTTCCTTAGAATTTGCTCAAATGGCCAGGAGGATGACTTTCAAGCAATGGAATTTAGGAGGTAGGATAAGCCAGGATATTAATCTACCAACTTTTCTCTCATTAAGTATTCCTAACTTCAGTTTCCCAATACAGTGGTCTGAGGATGTCACACATGGCCAAACAATATTTTGTATCTATTTAGGCCTTGTCATGAAGTGGTGCTTGTATGGAAATGCATCATAATTCACTTCTTACTCTTCTCTGTCTCCATGCTTTTTCCATCACTCTGCCTGCCCTGGGTTTGCACCTTACAAAGAAATCTTTAACAATTAATTTTTATTCTAGGTTTTTTTTTCCCCCCTAGTAAAACAGGGATAAGGTTACCGACATTGAAGAATGTTCTAGAGGGGTGCCTGGGTGGCTCAGTGGGTTAGGGCCTCTGCCTTCGGCTCGGGTTGTGATCCCGGGGTCCTGGGATCGAGTCCTGCATCAGACTCTGCTCGGGGGGGAGCCTGCCTCCCCCTCTCTCTGTGCCTGCCTCTGTGCCTACTTGTGATTTCTGTCTGTTGAATAAATAAATAAAATCGTTTTAAAAATGTTCTAGAAATATACTTTGAGGATAGGATTTTTGAGTTGTATTGTGCAGAATGGCAATAAGGTGATATTCTGGTGGTAAGTGGGATAATAATAACCTCTGTCAGGCAGTAGCATCACACTTACTTAAGCTTTCCTCTGTTGTTATTTGGGGTGAAGCTCAAGTGGAAAGCAAGGCATTAGGAGATAAAATTATACAGTTATTAATCTGGTGGGACCCAAGGAAATTACATACATTTGAGACAAAAAATCTGATAAATGGGACTAAAGACCATAAAGAAAAGAAAAGGTTAGACTCAAAGCAATTGATTGCTAACTGACATGATCTGAAACCCAGAGAAAAATCAATAGAACCATGGAAAATAACTTTTACCTTTTGTAGTCATAAGGCAGACTGTGCTGAGAATCAGAAAAGAATCTACCAATAACATTAAAGAGGTGAAAAGGTAAATAAATGCGTAGTCTTGACATACTTCCTACTTAAAATAAGGACATTGACAGGAAAATAATGGGACACCAGTACCTGGAATTAAGAAAATTTTGAGAATTTTGAATCCTCAAATTTTACTGAGCCAGTAAACAAACAGCCACTTTCTTTTCACAAGAGAATATTTTATCTTTGTTGAAGCACATATAATAATCTTACCTAAAGCAGGTAACTCAAAAGTTGAGGCATAATGTTTTTAAGAAAAACTCCCACCACCTGTCAGTGCATCCAAATTGATAACTAGCATTCATTCCAGAAGAAAAGAAGCATGTCACAGGAAAAAAAAAAAGCTGAATATTTGGGATATTTTATACATATATATGTATAAAATATGAAATATTACATATATGTATCTCAACACAATGGATTATGCAGTAATATAAACTTGAAAAGGGGAGAATTCATTGAACAAAGGAGCACTTATCTATAACTTGGTATTTGATGTTTTCTCAAGTATACTTGGTACTAGAAGCTGGTCTAATATTTTGAGATGGCTTTTTAAAAACTGAATTTGATGATGGTCTACCGGCAATATTCTTTTTCTTTTTAATATTTTATTTTTTATAAACATATATTTTTATCCCCAGGGGTACAGGTCTGTGAATCGCCAAGTTTACACACTTCACAGCACTCACCATAGCACATACCCTCCCCAATGTCCATAATCCCACTCCCCTCTCTCGACCCCCCTCCCCCCAGCAACCTTCAATTTGTTTTGTGAGATTAAGAGTCATTTATGTTTTTTCTCCCTCCCAATCCCATCTTGTTTCATTTATTCTTCTCCTACCCCCTTAACCCCCCATTTTGCATCTCCACTTCCTCATATCAGGGAGATCATATGATAGTTGTTTTTCTCCAGTTGACTTATTTTGCTAAGCATGATACCCTCTAGTTCCATCCACGTCGTCGCGTATGGGAAGATTTCATTTCTTTTGATGGCTGCATAGTATTCCATTGTGTATATATACCACATCTTTTTTATTCATTCATCTGTTGATGGACATCTAGGTTTTTTCCATAGTTTGGCTATTGTAGACATGGCTGCTATAAACATTTGGGGGCATGTGCCCCTTCGGATCACTACATTTGTATCTTTAGGGTAAATACCCAGTAGTGCAATTGCTGAGTCATAGGGTAGTTCATTTTCAACATTTTGAGGAACCTCCATGCTGTTTTCCAGAGTGGTTGCACCAGCTTGCATTCCCACCAACAGTGTAGGAGGGTTCCCCTTTCTCCGCATCCTCGCCAGCATCTGTCATTTCCTGACTTATTAATTTTAGCCATTCTGACTGGTGTGAGGTGATATCTCATTGTGGTTTTGATTTGTATTTCCCTGATGCCAAGTGATGTGGAGCACCTTTTCATGTGTCTGTTGGCCATCTGGATGTCTTCTTTGCAGAAATGTCTGTTCATGTCTTCTGCGCATTTCTTGATTGGATTATTTGTTCTTTGGGTGTTGAGTTTACTAAGTTCTTTATAGATTTTGGACACTAGCCCTTTATCTGATGTGTCGTTTGCAAATATCTTCTCCCATTCTGTCAGTTGTTTTTTGGTTTTGTTCATTGTTTCCTTTTGATCTTGATGAAATCCCAATAGTTCATTTTTGCCCTTGCTTCCCTTGCCTTTGGCCATGTTATTAGGAAGATGTTGCTGTGGCTGAGGTCGAAGAGGTTGCTGCCTGTGTTCTTCTCAAGGATTTTGATGGATTCCTTTCTCACATTGAGGTCCTTTATCCATTTTGAGTCTATTTTCGTGTGTGGTGTAAGGAAGTGGTCCAATTTCATTTTTCTGCATGTGGCTGTCCAGTTTTCCCAACACCATTTATTGAAGAGGCTGTCTTTTTTCCATTGGACATTCATTCCTGTTTTGTCGAAGATTAGTTGACCATAGAGTTGAAGGTCTATTTCTGGGCTCTCTATTCTGTATTGATCTATGTGTCTGTCTTTGTACCAGTACCATGCTGTCTTGATGATGACAGCTTTGTATAGAGCTTGAAGTCCAGAATTGTGATGCCACCAACTTTGGCTTTCTTTTTCAGTATTCCTTTGGCTATTCGAGGTCTTTGCTAGTTCCATATAAATTTTAGGAGTATTTATTCCATTTCTTTGAAAAAAATGGATGGAATTTTGATAGGAATTGCATTAAATGTGTAGATTGCTTTAGGTAGCAAGGACATTTTCACAATATTTGTTCTTCCAGTCCAGGAGCATGGAACATTTTTCCATTTCTTTGTGTCTTCCTCAATTTCTTTCATGAGTACTTTATAGTTTTCTAAGTATAGATTCTTAGCCCTTTTGGTTAGGTTTATTCCTAGGTATCTTATAGTTTTGGGTGCAATTGAAAATGGAATTGACTCCTTAATTTCTCTGTCTTGTTGTTGGTGTAGAGAAATGCAACTGATTTCTGTGCATTGATTTTATATCCTGACACTTTACTGAATTCCTGTACAAGTTCTAGCAGTTTTGGAGTGGAGTCTTTTGGGTTTTCCACATATAGTATCATATCATCTGTGATAGTTTGACTTCTTTGTCGATTTGGATGCCTTTAATTTCCTTTTGTTGTCTGATTGCTGAGGCTAGGACCTCTAGTACTATGTTGAATAGCAGTGGTGATAATGGACATCCCTGCCATGTTCCTGACCTTAGAGGAAAAGCTTTCAGTTTTTCTCCATTGAGAATGATATTTGCAGTGGGTTTTTCATAGATGGCTTTGATAATATTGAGGTATGTGCACTCTATCCCTACACTTTGAAGAGTTTTGATCAGGAAGGGATGCTGTACTTTGTTAAATGCTTTTTCAGCATTTATTGAGAGTATCATATGGTTCTCGTTCTTTCTTTTATTGATGTGTTGTATCACATTGATTGATTTGCGGATGTTGAACCAACCTTGCAGCCCTGGAATAAAGCCCACTTGGTCGTGGTGAACAATCCTTTTAATGTACTGTTGAATCCTATTGGCTAGGATTTTGGTGAGAATTTTCGCATCTGTGTTTATCAAGGCTATTGGTCTGTAGTTCTCTTTTTTGATGGGATCCTTGTCTGGTTTTGGGATCAAGGTGATGCTGGCCTCATAAAATGAGTTTGGGAGTTTTCCTTCCAGTTCTATTTTTTGGAACAGTTTCAGGAGAATAGGAATTAGTTCTTCTTTAAATGTTTGGTAGAATTCCCCCAGGAAGCCATCTGGCCCTGGGCTTTTGTTTGTTTGGAGATTTTTGATGACTGTTTCAATCTCCTTACTGGCTATGGGTCTGTTCAGGCTTTCTATTTCTTCCTGGTTCAGTTGTGGTAGTTTATATGGCTCTAGGAATGCATCCATTTCTTCCAGATTGTCAAATTTGTTTGTGTAGAGTTGCTCATAGTATGTTCTTATAATTGTCTGTATTTTTTTGGTGTTAGTTGTGATCTCTCCTCTTTCATTCATGATTTTACTAATTTGGGTCCTTTCTCTTTTCTTTTTGATATTTCTGCTCTGATCTTTATGATTTCTCTTCTCCTGCTGGGTTTAGGCTTTCTTTCTTATTCTTTCTCCAGCTCCTTTAGGTGTAGGGTTAGGTTGTGTACTTGAGACGTTTCTTGTTTCTTGAGAAAGGCTTGTACCGCTATATATTTTCCTCTCAGGACTGCCTTTGCTGTGTCCCACAGATTTCGAACCATTGTATTTTCATTATCATTCGTTTCTATAAATTTTTTTCAATTCTTCTTTAATTTCCTGGTTGACCCATTCATTCTTTAGAAGGATGCTGTTTAGTCTCCATGTATTTGGGTTCTTTCCAAATTTCCTCTTGTGACTGGGTTCTAGCTTGAGAGCATGGTGGTCTGAACATATGCAGGGAATGATCCCAATCTTTTGATACTGGTTGAGACCTGATTTAGGACCCAGGATGTGATCTATTCTGGAGAATGTTCCATGTGCACTGTAGAAGATTGTGTGTTCTGTTGCTTTGGGATGAAATGCTCTGAATATATCTGTGATGTCCATCTGGTCCAGTGTGTCATTTAAGGCCTTTATTTCCTTGTTGATCTTTTGCTTGGATGATCTGTCCATTTCAGTGAGGGGAGTGTTAAAGTCCCCTACTATTATTGTATTATTGTTGATGTGTTTCTTTGATTTTGTTATTAATTGGTTTATATAGTTGGCTGCTCCCACGTTGGGGGCATAGATATTTAAAATTGTTAGATCTTCTTGTTGGACAGACCATTTGAGTATGATATAGTGTCCTTCCTCATCTCTTATTACAGTCTTTGGCTTAAAATCTAATTGATCTGATATAAGGATTGCCACTCCTGCTTTCTTCTGATGTCCATTAGCATGGTAAATTGTTTTCCACCCTTTAACTTTAAATCTGGAGGTGTCTTTGGGTCTAAAATGAGTTTCTTGTAAGCAACATATAGATGGGTTTTGTTTTTTTATCCATTCTGATACCCTGTGTTCTTTGATTGGGGCATTTAGCCCATTAACATTCAGGGTAACTATTGAGAGATATGAATTTAGTGCCATTGTATTGCCTGTAAGGTGACTATTACAGTATATTGTCTCTGTTCCTTTCTGGTCTACTACTTTTAGGCTCTCTCTTTTCTTAGAGGACCCCTTTCAATATTTCCTGTAGAGCTGGTTTGGTGTTTGCAAATTCTTTCAGTTTTTGTTTGTCCTGGAAGCTTTTTATCTCTTCTTCTATTTTCAATGATAGCCTAGCTGGATATAGTATTCTTGGCTGCATGATTTTCTCATTTAGTGTTCTGAATATATCATGCCAGCTCTTTCTGGCCTTCCAGGTCTCTGCAGATAAGTCTGCTGCCAGTCTAATATTTTTACCATTGTACGTTATAGACTTCTTTTATTGGGCTGTTTTCAGGATTTTCTCTTTGTTACTAAGACTTGTAAATTTTATTATTAGGTGATGGGGTGTGGACCTATTCTTGTTGATTTTGAAGGGGGTTCTCTGTACCTCCTGGATTTTGATGCGTATTCCCTTTGCCATATTAGGGAAATTCTCTCCAATAATTCTCTCCAATATACCTTCTGCTCCCCTCTCTCTTTCTTCTTCTTCTGGAATCCCAATTATTCTAATGTTGTTTTGTCTTATGGTGTCACTTATCTCCCAAATTCTTCCCTCATGGTCCAGTAGCTGTTTTTCTCTCTTTTGCTCAGCTTCTTTATTCTCTGTCATTTGGTCTTCTATATCACTAATTCTTTCTTCTGCCTCATTTATCCTAGCAGTGAGAGCCTCCATTTTTTATTGTACCTCATTAATAGCTTTTTTGATTTCAGCTTGGTTAGATTTTAGTTCTTTTATTTCTCCAGAAAGGGCTTTTATATCTCTTGAGAGGTTTCTCTAATATCTTCCATGCCTTTTTTGAGCCCTGCTAGAACCTTGAGAATCGTCTTTCTGAACTCTAGATCTGACATATTACCAATGTCTGTATTGATTAGGTCCCTAGCCTTTGGTACTGCCTCTTGTTCTTTTTTTTTTTTTTTTTTTTTGGTGAATTTTTCTGCCTTGTCATTTTGTCCAGATAAGAGTATATGAAGGAGCACATAAAAAACTAAAAGGGTGGCAAAGACCCCAGGAAAATTCACTTTCAGAAAGTGGTTGATTTTCTGTTTCTAGAGTTGCTCTTCTTCTCTTCGACCTCTCATTGGATTTGTAGGTGTTTGCAATCTTTAGGTATTCTATCTAACTGCTCTCCTGCTACCTGATGTAGTCTCAGCCTGCCACTTCTCCGCCATCTTGACTCCTCTCCTCTACTGGCAATATTCTTAAATTTTAGTATGTGTAAGAATTATTTAGAGGTCTTATGAAAACGTGAATCACTGGATCCTCTTCCCAGAGGTTCTGATTCAGTAGGCATGGGTTACAGCCAAAAATATGCATTTCTAACAGGATCCATATTTTGCTGGTGCTGCTGGTTCTGGAACCATATTTTGAAAACAATAGGCCTATAGTAAAAAGTACATAGATACTAGAAATTTCCTGGAAATTTTTGTGAATACTTACTGGAAAATTCCAGAATATTTATTATATTTGAATGAGGGGACTATAAATGACTCGAGAAACCACCCCCTGAAAATGATCCCCAAGAGAGCCTATGGGACAACTTCTTTAATAAAAAAGTAAGAAAGGTACCAGTGATGAAGACACCAGCATATCTGAGAAGCTCAATAGCCCTTAATAGTAGCCAGGATTGAGATTAGGAATGCTGCTATGGATACTGAGCTCTTCAGTATCTACAATGATACAATCCTGGCAAACACAGAAGCAGAGTAACCACACTTAAGCATTAAAGTCAGAGAGGACATAATTCCCCTTATAAGCAATGTAAGAGTAGTAATCAGAATGCCATCTGATGATTGAGTTCTGTGGTAGGTGCACTTTGTTGAGCATTTAGCTGTTCTCATTCTGAACTATCCATCCACATATATCTTCCATGGACTTTCTTTACCACCAGCTTCCCAGTCTTTTTACTTCTAATGCCTTTGACATCAAGCCAAACTATTACCAATTTCAGTTATGAATTGGTGGAGATCCGTATTGATGGCCATTTCTTACTTCACACTAAGTAGACACCTTCAGGTACTAAAGTGGAAGAAAGATTCACCTCATACTCTTTCTCAGATGTATCCCTGAGTGGAGCTCTAATGCTTAAACTGTTCAAAATACTCAGATTATCCAGCATATAATGTATAACTATCTACAATCCATACTTAAGTTTCTTCCACTTTAGTGATCTAGTCATAAGGAACTTCCCTGGATTCAATAAACATGGATTGAAAGAGAAGAGGCAAAACAATGGGAATAAATGTCAAAAGAATCTGAGCCATCTGCTCATGCAAATTATTTTCACTTCTGGGTTTGCCTAAATTAATTCTTTTATAAATCATTTCCATTTGATGATATATTGCCGCTGCCCATGCTCCACTTTTATGGCAGGTTCAATCAGATGAAGCTCAATTCCTGATGGGAAGCTTAGGCTTCATGATTACTAGATCTTTTATGGTTAGACAGTGTCTCTACTTAAGTCCATTAGCAAGCCAGAGTTATTTGTCAAAAGAGTAGATGCCTGCAGAACAAGGAAGATATAACAGAGTTCTGTGCTATGATTTGCCTACTGATCTTTAAGAGGCTTCATACAACACGGACACTTCTATTCTATTAGATCACAGGTTTCAGGTACTAGAGCAGTTATGCTGCAGGTTGGATTTGCTATAGAGCTGTCTTTCACTCTGGCCCCTAGAAACAGGCAGCCTAACAGGTGAATTTGTAGATGGATTAATATAGTCCACACAACTGTGGTATATTTAGTCTCTCAACTCCAAAAATTTATAATTTTAAAATTATATTTTAAAATTAAATTATTGTTGTTCTTTTTTCAGGGTAAGTGAGGTCAGGCTCAAAAGCCTGTCTCTGAATATGCTCAAAATCACAGAACTCCCAGAAACTTTTTTTTTTTAAGATTTTGTTTATTTATTTGACAGAAATCACAAGTAGGCAGAGAGGCAGGCAGAGAAAGAGGAGGAAGCAAGCTCCCTGCTGAGCAGAGAGCCCAATGTGGAACTTGATCCCAGGACCCTGGGATCATGACCTGAGCCAAAGGCAGAGGCTTTAACCCACTGAGCCACCCAGGCGACCCTCCCATTTTACTTCAATAAAGTAAAAATGCTCTTGCTTTTTTTCAGGTTTATATTACACTTTCTATTCTATACTTCTCTTATTGAAACATATAAAGCACTTACTATTTTCTGTTCACCAGCCAAGTTAGCATAATACAGTGGGCTAGTATGAGGCTTTGTGAAATTTCAAGATTATAGAGATCTCTCTAGAGACAATTTCTGCCTTAGACCAAAATGGAGTAACATCCATCTTATTTACCCTCTCAAAATAAACAACTAAACTCCTCAACGATATAAGTGTCTGTTTTCAGATGTTAGATATCAAGCCTCCCAGTCAGGGAGCCCTGAAGAAAAGAGACAAATGACTAAGTTCTGCTGTTGCGACAAATTACAGCTGGGAGAGAATTTTCTGGATGTAGCAAAGAAAAATGGAACCTAGTCAAAGCACATCAGTAGTCTTGAGTTGAGTATATCAGTTAGAATCTGTGGAAGTCCAAGGAACATAGTGTTTACAGAACAGAGTGTCAGAGAGTAGAGATGTGCACTCTAAGGGAGCTCCAATGCCCTGTTACTCCATTGTGGCTAGGAGAAATTTAGTGATGGATAATTTTTTTTATCTATACAAATATTATTGATCTTTATGCTGAGATATATTGAATTTTCTTGGAAACAGTTCGACCCCTTCACAGATTTTTAGGAAGAACCAGAAGAGCCTTAATCAGGGGTTTACTTTTCCTCCTGCATAACAACCAAAACTTTGGTGAAATATATGAAAGAATACATTGAACTTCAAGAGAAGGACAGTGACCCTTGAGGGAAAGGAAACAAATGCTGTAAGCACAAAATTGCCAAGCTTTCTGTTTGAAGAAATACAGGGTAAGGAGTAATCCCTGTCTCCACCAGTTAGAATCAAAGACTTCATTATTCATGGAATATTGGGAAAAGTATTCAAAAAGAATTTTGCCTCAGTAGAGAAGAAAATTATTCTTTGAGTATTTTTTACTCTTTTGAGTATTTTACTCTATTAATCTCACCTAACAGAGATTCATATTAGTCCATTTCAAATCCTTGGGCAAAAAGCCATTCATATGAATTTTATGGTATCATTTAAAACTTTCTTTTGTCCTATTTCTATTGAATATGCAAATATGGTTATAATTGATACATGATTTTCTTTTTACATTATAAAACCTTTTCTTTCCACAACTCAGAATAGAAATCCTTGCTAAAAAACCTATTTACTTATACAGATTTGTGAGAAAAAGTGTTTTCAGTTCAAATATCTAACTTTCATATATATTAAAGAAGATTACTGTTTTCAGCTATAGTTTAGTATATCTAATCATTGTAATTAGGTTATGCTGTTTTATTTGGTAATGAGCTTAAATATTTTTACTGATGATACATGAATACTGAATTAAAATGCTCTGTCAAAATTTGTTAAAACTCAACTCCACTATACCATGGTGTTTGAAATCTACTGCCAAAGATCTCATGCAATTAAAAAAATTATATATTTAACTTATTATTAAAAACATAAAGTATCTTCTCTTTGAAATTTCTTCATAGCATTTAATTAAATTTGTATGTACATCCATTTGGCTTCTTTCCCATTTATTTTCTAGAACTAACTGGTAATATTTGCCTTGAGACTGTAATTTTATATTCTGTGTATTTTCAGTGAATACAACAATGAATATTTTTACATTTTTCTCTATGGTAAGTAACCATTGCTTTCTTCAAATTCTCATGTTATATATTATACCCAGATTATGTTCATTTTAATACTTTTAAATAACTACATATAGCACATGGTTAAATTAACTCTTTGGGGGATATACTCAATTGTTTCTAATTGGAGAGAATTCCTATTATTTAGAAGTCATTGCATTAGGTACTACAAAGACCCAACTACAAAATCTATGGCATGCTCACTGCCATAGAGTAAGTTGAGTAAGGATGGTGAAAGTAACATTGATGACTACAGAAGAAGATAAAATACTACAGGAAAGTTATTAATGATACAGGAAGATAGCATGGGGCTCTAATTCATATAGATAGGGGATTAAAAGATAGCATCCTAAAGTTGGCTGCATCATTTTGGAGTCTAAAGAGCTGAGTATGGTACAAATTTTTGTTTGTGGCTCAGTCAATTAAGCATCCAATTCTTGATTTCACAGAAGGTCAAGATCTTAGGGTCGTGGGATCAAGCCCCATGTTGGGCTCTGCACTCAGTGGGGAATCTGCTTGAAATTCTCTCCCTCTCTCTCTGCTCCTCTTTCCCCTCTCAAATAAATAAATACTTTTTTTTTTTTTTAAGAAACTTTCATTTATACCAAACTTAAAGCTCAGTGGTAGAATGTTAGATCATGAGGTAGGTGAAGATGGCATTCAAGAAAATAAAGGATCAGCTCAGAGTGAGAAAGATGTTCATACAGGGTTCTGATCCACAGAGAGATTGCAAAAATTACTAGTTCTGAGAAGGTTAGCCTATTCCAGAGTATCAGAGCCTAGATGGGGAGAAGATGTCTTTTACCTGGTAGTGCAATGCAGTGCGGAATATGAGAGTTGGACTAGGAAGAGAGGAGCACTTGTGTAGGGGAGAAGGGACCTAATGAAGGTAGGAGATTTTTTTACATATGGAGAATTGATTAAATGAGAAAATGTATTAAGTCAATGTGAGCAGGGTGCCTCACTGCCAGAGACAGTAGATAGAAACTGGGAGAATAAAATGTACTCTGTGGTGCTGGACTATAGTTAGAGATACGTAGGAACTTGTGGTTTTTCAATTGACAAGTAGATATATTGATGAATAAATATAGACCTAGATTTATGTGTTTATTACAATGTTATATTCAAGAATTGCCTAGTTCTGTCTACCAAGATGGTCTAGGAGCAGCAGCACTTAAAAGGTAATAAGCATACCATCATACCTAGAACACATAACTCTCACCTTCTATGACATTTTTCACTAAATAAATGAGGACACCTTGGAATAATGTCTGATCTGAGATCTGGACAATGAAAGTACAAAATGAGTCTAAAGCATCCTGTTCTTCCAGAAAGTGAGAAAGTGTTCCCAAAAAAGTGCTCAAAGAATGATACCATATAAAAGGACACAGAAACCAGTTACCATTGGTCAAATCTAGGATAATTTAAGCTAAAACATAAAAATAGCCATCTTAAAAAGTTATAATGCATTGCATAAAATATAAAGACATAAATCTGATCTAAAAAATTTAAGTTTGATAAGGGATAAGATATTATACAATTACATGGTGTCTTTCCACAAAACAATTGACAACAAAAGGGAAGAAATAAGAATAACTTCATAATAGAAAAGTATGTCAGTCTCCATCTGAAAGAAGTAATCAAAGTGAACTCAATCAGTACTGGGACAAATTGAAACTGTTCACCATCTGTTGGCATGCATTTGAGAACCCAGCATAACTGCGGTGATATTCCTGCCAAGTACGCACATCCTGAATCAAATCAGAAGAAAATATCAAACACATTTAAACTGATTAGCATTCTACAAAATAAATGGTTTATATACTTAAAGAGGTTATGACAGTAAGCAAAGAATAGGATCTATTACCTTTGTAGTCTTTGTTTAATTATGTTAATTATAGCTGAGAATGTTCCAAATAGTCTCTCCATATTGTCTCTTCCTTCTAAAATTCATAATTTTATGAAATCAATCTGGCAAAAGCATGGCTTTTTTCATGCTAATAGGAGAAATCTAAAATTTCAGCATCATTTTATACCATCCTGATCTGGAACCTTGCCATACTACCTTCTCTAGTTTCTACTTCTTACTTGTAAGATTATTTCAAATTGAATTACTTGCTGAATATCAAATAGAATTCTATTTCACTTCGTTCAGTTTTTTCCTGTGAAAATATTATTTTTCAGAACTACCTTATCTTTTCTCTTTATGAAAATTTTTTGATTCCTAAGGTAAATATAGTTTCTTATTTCCCCAAACTCATATTGATCATATTTAAATAAATCTACCCTGCATCTTGACATGTGTCAATACGTATTTTTCCCAATTTTATGTATATTCCTTATTAGTAGAGATTCTATTTTATCTTCCACACTAATTAGCAAAAATTAGGTGCTCATGAAATTGTTGAAATTGTGAATCATTGCTATTCACATACTTGATTGAGAAAAGTCATTGAGCATGTAAACATAGCTAAATATGAAACTGACATATAATACTTTGTATAAAGAGACTCTGGCTATTTGGAAAAACAGTGGCAATTTTCCTTATATTTTAAAATACAAAGCTAAGAGAGAATTTTTTTTTTTTTAATAGACTCCATGCCAGCATGGAGCCCAGCTCAGGACCTGAGCTGAGATCAAGAGTTGGAAACTTAATTGACTGAGCCACCCATGCACCCTGAGAATTGTATTTATATATTAATTTCAAAAGTGGAATTTAGGGGTGCCTGGGTGGTTCAGTCGGTTGGGCATCTGCCTTTGACTCAGGTAATGATCTTAGGGTCCTGGGATCGGGACGCACATTGGGCTCCCTCCTTAGTGGGGAGTCTGCTTCTCCCTCTCTCTGATTCTCCTTCCAGCTTGTGCTTGCTCTCTCTCTCTGTCTCAGATAAATAAATAAAATCTTAAAAAAAAAAAAAGCTGTATTTACTTGTTCCATACCTTATAGCACCAAAGAGTTAATACCGTATGCTATTCTTTCAAGGCATAATAAATGCAATAGGTTATCAGTGAGTTCTGCATGTCCAGAATCATCAGTAATGCAGTAAAATAAAAGACTGAAATTTATGTCTTCACATTTTATCTTTGGAAGTTGCTGAGATAGGGAATTCAGAATAGACTCTAGAAGCCTCAATATCCATCTCCTAGTGAATAAACTTTATCTTCCTTATAAATCCATGGACCTCTCTATTAATATGGTTCCATTTAGCACTTCAATGTCATTCACTAATTAATTCAATAAATATTTATTGAACACTACATTGGTCAAGGTACTCTTCTAGGTCCTGAGGATATAATGACGAAGGAAAAGGACACCTTCCTTGCCTGCCATCATTGAGTGTATATTCTATAATGTGAGAGAAGCATGGATCAAATAAAAAAAAATACGTAATTTACTGAAGTGATAGACGTTATGCAGAAAATCTAAAGCAGATTCTATAATTACAAAATATATGTATTTTTAAACTAAGATAATAGTGAAAGTCTCTACAGTAAGGAGACATTTGAGCTGAGATCTGAATGAACCGAGAGAGAGTGTGCCATGTGAACATAGAAGGGAAGAGATAACCACTCTTTTTCTTGTTTAAACAACTGTCTTCACTACCACTCCTTGATATTCTGTCATCATTTGCACTTGATATTGCAGATATCTTGAACTATTGCAATGTATGTTGACATGAGACTTTATGCCTCTAGGCTTTTAAATGGGATATTTTGCTTTTGTGCATAGCCATTCAACTCCCAGTTTTACCAAAATTCTAATATCCAGCCTTAAACATACACACCCATGCGACTAACCTCTAAACAAAAAATAAACAGTACAGGGGTCCCACTGCAGTCAGTACCACTTCAAAGTTACCATTATCTTGACTGCCTACACCATGAATTAGTTTTGCATGTCGTTAAACTTAAATAAATGGAAGCATACAGCATCTGTCTATTGTGTTTGTACTTTTTTAAACTAAATATTAGGTGTCTATGATTTATCTGTGTTACTGTGTGTGGTGTTAGTGTATAGCTATATGCTCTTATGGTTATTTGTCCCATATATGAATTTTTTTTTAAGATTTTATTTATTTATTTGACAGAGAGACACACAGCTAGAGAGGGAATAGAAATAGGAGGAGTGGGAGAGGGAGAAGCAGGCTTCCCATGGAGCAGGGAGCCTGATGTGGAACTCAATCCCAGGACACTGGGATCATGACCTGAGCTGAAGGCAGATGTTTAACAATTGAGCCACCCAGGCACTCCATATGTGAATTTTTAAATAAGATTTTTACATCAAAGATTTTATGCTTATGAGAAAGAATATATCATGATTATTTTTTCTTGTCTCTTTTTGTGTCTGCTTTTGTCTCATTTACTATTAGACTTACTGTTAGGCTTAAAACAGCCTGTTAAAATAATATTGAGTAACTTCCTTTCTTTTTCTGTTCTCCAGAACATGATAGCATGAGTATCTGCTGGGTTGGAATAGTGACTGTCTAACAGAAGGCTATTCATAAAACATGTATTCTACTCAGAGATAATTATGTGTTTTATTTGGCATACTGCATGGAAAATCTGATTTAACCTTTACAAACGCTCATTTGATAGAAGGTAGTTTCAACATTACTACCCTTAAAATCAGTTTTTTTATGTTATTTTACATACAGTACATTATTAGTTTTTGATGTAGTTTGAACTATATTTTAAGAATCTCTGATATTTCACTTTATACAATCATTTCTCAAGTTTGCTTGTAATGTTGAGGAAATATTGATATCAGTGATGCATTTTATTGAACATATTCCTCTTATAATCACAACTAAGGAAACTTTCTTAAAAAAAAAATCAACCAAATATTCCTAGCCATTTATAAAGTAATAATAACATTACTAGTGATGTTTAGTTGAATTTTCATAGATTTTTTTGAATTCTCAGAGCTGACTTTTTATACTATCTGGTTTACCTTAAAAGACTTATTTCATTTAGCCGCTTATAACTTCAAATATCCTGGGTTTTTTTTTTGTTGTTGTTTTGTTTTGTTTGGACAAGGGTGTTTATTCAGGTTTTAACTCAGATATCACTTTCTTCAGAGATCATCCATGACCACCCTAGCTATACCAGCACCATTAGCTCTCTACTGCAAAATACGATTTTTATCTTTGACACTAACCTTATCAACAACTGCCATTAACTTATCTACTCATTGGCCTGGCAGGATCCTCAAGAGCAGAGACTTTGTTTACCCCATTGGCCAAGAGCAGTGCCAGGCCCAGGGGGGTCTCATGTGTAACCAGTCGATTACTGTGTAATAGTGGGGAGTTTCCAAAAACAAGTAGTTACATGAATTCCATTGGTATTGTTTATTTTTGTGTTTTTTTTTTAAGACTTTATTTATTTATTTGACAGATAGAGATCACAAGTAGGCAGAGAGGCAGGCGGAGAGAGAGGAGGAAGCAGGCTCCCCGCTGAGCAGAGAGCCTGATGCAGGTAGGGCTTGATCCCAACTCTGGGATCATGATATTAGCCTAAAGCAGAGGTTTTAACCCACTGAGCCACCCAGGCACCCCTATTTTTGTCTTTTATTTAATTCTACTGTGGTTTACATACAATGTTATATTAGCTTCAGGTATATAATATAAGGATTCAGCAATTCTATTTAATGCTTAGTGCTCATCATGATAAGTATACTTCTCTCCTTCACCTATTTCACTGATTCCCCCCTCTCCCTGGTAATAATCAGTTTGTTTTCTATAGTTAAGAGTCTGGGTTTTTTTTTGTTTGTTTGTTTGTTTGTTTGTTTTCTTTCTTTCTTTTTGTCTTTTTAAGATTTTATTTATTTATTTGAGAGAGTGAGTGAATGAGAGAGGGGGAACACGAGTGGAGGTGTAGAGAGGGAAGCAGACTCCCTACTGAGCAGGAAGCCTGCCTGGGGCTCTATCTAGGACTCTGGGATCACCATCTGAGCCAAAAGCTTAACTGCTTAACCGAGTGAGCCACCTAGACACCCCTCTTTTTTCCTTTATTAATTTGTTTCTTAAATTCCGTGTATGAGTGAAATCATATAGTATTTGTCTTTCTCTGACTTATTTCACATAACATTGTATTTTCTAGATCTATCTATATTGTTGCAAATGGAAAGATTTCATTCTTTTTTGTGGCTAAGAAATATTTCATTGTGTGTATGTATATACACATACCATATCTTCTTTATTCATTCATATATTGATGGGCACATGAGCTCCTTCCAAAATTTGGCTATTGTAAATAATTCTGCAACAGATATACAAGTGCATAGTTCCTTTTGAACTAGTGTTTTTGTATTCTTTGGGTAAATACCCAGGAGTAGAATTACTAGATCATATGGTAATTAATTTTTAATTTTTTGATGAACCTTCTTACTGTTTTCCACAGAAACTTCACTAATTTGCATTCCCACCAACAGTGCACAAAGATTTCTTTTTCTCCACATCCTCACCATCCCTTGTTGTTTCTTGTGTTTTTTATTTTAGCCATTCTGACAGGTTATAGCTCATTGTGATTTTGATTTCCATTTCTCTAATGATGAGTGATGTTGAGAATCTTTTCATGTGTCTGTTGGCCATCTATATGTCTTCTTTGGAGAAATCTCTGTTCATGTCTTCTGCTTATTTTTAAATTGGATTATTTGTTTTTTGGATGTTGAGTTGTATAAATTCTTTACATATTTTGGATACTAACCCTTAATCACATATTTTGGATACTAACCCTTAATCAGATATGTCATTTGCAAATATCTCCTCCCATTCAGTAGGCTGTCTTTTTGTTTTGTTGATTGTTTCCTTTGCTGTGTGAAGTTTTTTTATTTTGACATAGACCCAAGTTTGTTTGCTTTTGTTTCCCTTGCTTCAGGAGACATATCTAGAAAAATGTTGCTATGCTGATGTCAGAGAAATTACTGCTTTTGCTCACTTCTAGAATTTGTATAATTATTGGTCTCAGAGTTAGGTTTTTTTTTTAAATTAATTTATTTATTTTTTAATTTTTTTTTTATAAACATGTATTTTTATCCCCAGGGGTACAGGTCTGTGAATCGCCAGGTTTACACACTTCACAGCACTCACCAAAGCACCTACCCTCCCCAATGTCCATAATCCCACCCCCTTCTCCCAACCCCCTCCCCCCAGCAACCCTCAGTTTGTTTTGTAAGATTAAGAGTCACTTATGGTTTGTCTCCCTCCCAATCCCATCTTGTTTCATTGATTCTTCTCCTACGCACTTAAGCCCCCATGTTGCATCACCACTTCCTCATATCAGGGAGATCATATGATAGTTGTCTTTCTCTGCTTGACTTATTTCACTAAGCATGATATGCTCTAGTTCCATCCATGTTGTCGCAAATGGCAAGATTTCATTTCTTTTTTTTTTAATTAATTTTTTATTTTTTATAAACTATGCAGCCATCAAAATAAATGAAATCTTGCCATTTGCAACAACATGGATGGAACTAGAGTGTATCATGCTTAGCGAGATTTCATTTCTTTTGATGGCTGCATAGTATTCCAGAGTTAGGTTTTTAATCCCTTGAGTTTATTTTTTGTTTATAGTCAAGAAAATGGTCTGGTTTCATTCTTTTGCATATAACTGTTTAGATTTGCCAGCACCATTTGTTGAAGAGAATGTCTTTTTCTCATTGCATATTCTTGACTCTTTGGTTGAAGATTAATTGTGGGTTTGTTTCTGGGCTCTCTATTCTGTTCCATTGATTTACGTGTCTGTTTTTGTGTTAGTATTGTAGTGTTTTGATCACTATAGCTTTGTAGTAAACCTTGAAATCTGGGATAATGGCATCTGCACTTTTATTCTTTTTTTTTTTTTTTTCTTCCAAGATTGCTTTGGCTACTCAAGGTCTTTTGTAGTTCATACAAATTTTAGAATTATTTGTTTTATTTCTATGAAAATGCTTTTGGTGTTTTCATAGGGATTGCATTAAATCTGCAGATTGCTTTGGGTAGTGTGAACATTTTAACAATATTTGTTCTTCCAATCCATGAGCATTGAAAGTTTTCCATTTCTTTGTGTCTTCCTCAATTTCTTTCATTATTTTATTGTTTAGAGTATATGTTTTTCACCTTGGTAAATTTATTCCTAGTCTTTTTATTATTCATGGTGCAACTGTAAATGGGATTTTTTTCTTAATTTCTCTTTGTGCTATTTCATTATTAGTGTATACAAATGCAGTAGATTTCTATATATTTGTTTCTACTGTGACCTTAGTTAATTTATCAGTTCTAGTAGTTTTTTGGTGAAGTCTTTAAACTTTTCTATGTATAGTATCATGTCATCTGCAAATAGCAGAAGTTTTACCTCTTATTACCAATTTGATACCTTTTATTTCTTTTTCTTATCTGATTGCTATGACCAGGACTTACAGTACTATGTTTTATAAGTGTGGTGAAAGTGGACATCCTTGTTTTGTTCCTGATCTTAGGGGTAAAGTTCTCCATTTTTTACTATGATGTTAGCTCTGGGCTTTTTATATAAGGCTATTATTATGCTGAGGTATCTTCCCTCCAAACCCTCTTTGTTGCTGGATTTTATCATGAATGGAGACTGTAATTTGTCAAATGCTTTCCTGCATCTATGAAATGATCATATGGTTTTTATCCATTTTCATATTGATGGGTTGTAAACCTTGATTGGTGTGTAAATATTGAACCGCTCTTGCATACTGGGAATAAATCCCATTTAATTATAGTGAATAATTTTTTTAACATATTGTTGAATTCAGTTTGCTAGTATTATGTTGAGGACTTTTTTTTTTTAACATATAATGTATTATTTGTTTCTGGGGTACATGTCTGTGATTCCTCAGTCTTACACAATTCACAACACTCACCATAGCACGTACCCTCTCTAATGTCCATCACGCAGCCACCCCATCCCTCCCTCCTCCACCCCTCCAGCAACCCTTAGTTGGCTTCCTGAGATTAAGAGACTCTTATGATTTGTCTCCCTCTCTGCTTTTGTCTTGTTTCATTTTTCCCTCCCTTCCCCATGATCCTTTGTCTTGTTTCTCAAATTCCTCATATCAGTGAAGTCACATGATAATTGTCTTTCTCTGATTGATTTATTTCACTTGGCATAATACCATCTAGTTCCATCCACATTGTTGCAAATGGCAAGATTTGGGGTTTTTTTGATGGCTACATAGTATTCCATTGTGTATGTATGTATCCATTCCACATACATACATACATACCACCTTTTCTTTATCCATTCATCTGTTGATGGACATCTAGGTTCTTTCCATAGTTTGGCTATTGTGGACATTGCTGCTATAAGCATCCAGGTGCACGTGCCCCTTGTGCCCCTTTCGATCACTACATTTATACCTTTAGGGTAAATACCCAGTATTGTGATTGCTGGGTCGTAGGGTAGCTCTATTTTCAACTTTTTGAGGAACCTCCATGCTGTTTTCCAGAGTGGCTACACCAGCTTGCATTCCCACCAACAGTATAGGAGGGCTCCCCTTTCTCTGCATCCTTGCCAACTCCTGTCATTTCCTGACTGGTTAATTTTAGTCATTCTGACTGGCATGAGGTGATATCTCACTGGTTTTGATTTGTATTTCCCTGATGCTGAGTGATATTGAACACTTTTTCATGTGTCTGTTGGTCATTTGGATGTCTTCTTTACAGAAATGTCTCTTCATTTCTTCTGCCATTTCTTTGTTGGATTATGTGTTCTTTGGGTGTTGAGTTTTATAAGTTCTATAAAGATTGTGGAGGACTTTTGTGTCTGTTTATTAGAGATACTGGCCTGTAGTGTTCTCTCTCTCTCTCTTTCTCTCTCTCTCTCTATTTTTTAGTGTGTTTATCTGGTTTTGGAATCAAGTAATGGTGATGCTGGCCTCATAGAATGAATCTGGAATTCTTTCCTCTCCTGTCTTTTGTAATAGTTTGAGAAGAATGGGTATTAACTCTTTAAATGTTTAGTAGAATTCACCTGTGAAGCCAACTGCTCCTGGAATTTTCTTTTTGGGGAGTTTTTGACTGCTGATTCAATTTCATTATTGGTAATGGGTCTTTTAAATTTTCTATTTCTTTATGATTTAGTTTTCTTAGATTATATGTTGTTAGGAATTTATTCATTTTTTCTAGGTTGTCAAATTTGTTGGTATATAATTTTTCACAATATTCTCTTATAATCCTTTGTATTTCTGTGGTGTCAATTGTTATTTCTCCTATTTCATTTCTGATTTTGTTTAACTTTTTTTTTTTTCATGAATCTGGGTAAAGGTTTGTGGATTGTGTTAATATTTTCAAAGAACAAACTCCTGGCTTCATTCAGAAGAGTTCTTTTCTTTTTGTTTGTTTGTTTGTTTGTTTGTATTTCATTTCTAATCTTTATTACTTTATATCTGCTCTAATCTTTATTACTTCTTTCATCCTATTGATTTGGGATTTTGTTTTTTTTCTTTTTCCAGCTCCCTTAAAAATTTGAGATTTTTCTTCCTTCTTGAGGTAGGCCTGTATTGCTATAAACTTCTTCCTTAGAACAGTTTTGGGGCAACCCAGAGATTTTGGACCACTGTGTTTTCATTCATGTATTTTTTTTTTAATTTCCTCTTTAATTTCTTGGTTGACCCATTCATTGTTTAGCAGCATGTTGTTTAATCTCTGTGTCATTTGTGTCATTTCCAGATTTTTTTTTCTTGTGTTGGATTTCTAGTTTCATAGCATTGTGGTTGGAAAAGATGCATGGTATGACTTCAATCCTTTTTAATTTTTTGAGACTTGCTTCTAACATGTGACCTGTTCTGGAGAATGTCCCATGTGTACTTGAAAAGAATGTGCATTTTCCTGTCTTAGGATAAAATGTCTGATTATATTTGTTAGAGATATCTGATCCAATGTGACATTCAAAGCCACTTTTGATTTCCTGTTTTGCATGTAAGTGGGGTATTAAAGTTCCCTACTATTAATGTATTATTTACTATTGATTAATTTCTTCATGTTTATTATTAGCTGCTTTATGCATTTGGGTGCTTCCATGTTGGGTATGTTATTATTAACAATTGTTATATCATCTTGTTGTAACATTCCCTTTAAAATTATATAGTGTCCTGCTTTGTCTCTTGTTATAGTCTTTCTATTAAAGCCTATTTTGTCCAATGTAAGTATTGCTACCCTTGCTTTCTTTTCACTTCCATTTGTATGATAAATGTTAATCTATCCCTTCACTTTCAATCTGCAGATGTCTTTAGGTCTGAAATGAGTCTCTATAGGCAGCATATGGATGGGTCTTGCTTTTATTTCCATTCTCTCACCCTGTGTCTTTTTTTTTAATTTTTTTAATTTTTTAATTAATTTATTTATTTTCAGCATGACAGTATTCTGTTACTGCACCATACCCAGTGCTCCATGCAATCCATGCCCTCTCTAATACCCACCACCTGGTCCCCCCAACCTCCCACCCCCCACTCCTTCAAACCCCTCAAATTGTTTTTCAGAGTCCATAGTCTCTCATGATTCACCTCCCCTTCCAATTTCCCCTCACTCTCTTCTCCTCTCTAACTCCCCTGGTCCTCCATGCTATTTGTTATGCTCCACAAATAAGTGAAACCATGTGATAATTGACTTTCTTTGCTTGACTTATTTCATTCAGCATAATCTCTTCCAGTCCGTCCATGTTGCTACAAAAGTTGGGTATTCGTCCTTTCTGATGGAGACATAATCCTCCATAGTGTATATGGACCACATCTTCCTTATCCATTCGTCCGTCGAAGGGCATCTTGGTTCTTTCCACAGTTTGGCGACTGTGGCCATTGCTGCTATAAACATTGGGGTACAGATGGCCCTTCTTTTCACTACATCTGTATCTTTGGGGTAAATACCCAGTAGTGCAATTACAGGGTCATAGGGAAGCTCTATTTTTAATTTCTTGATGAATCTCCACACTGTTCTCCAAAGTGGCTGCACCAACTTGCATTCCCACCAACAGTGTAAGAGGGTTCCCCTTTCTCCACATCCCCTCCAACACATGTTGTTTCCTGTCTTGCTAATTTTGGCCATTCTAACTGGTGTAAGATGATATCTCAATGTGGTTTTAATTTGAATCTCCCTGATGGCTAGTGATGATGAACATTTTTTCATGTGTCTGATAGCCATTTGTATGTCTTCACTGGAGAAGTGTCTTGTTCATATCTTCTGCCCATTTTTTGATATGATTATCTGTTTTGTGTGTGTGGAGTTTGAGGAGTTCTTTACAGATCCTGGATATCAACCTTTGTATATACTGTTAATTGCAAATATCTTCTCCCATTCTGTGGGTTGCCTCTTTGTTTTCTTGACTGTTTCCTTTGCTGTGAGGCCCATAGTAGACTAGATGTCTTCTCCCAGCCCACTTCTGGGGTCAGAGTCAGACTGGTGTGTGTAGTTATCTTGCCCTTTCCCCAGTAAAAGAGGCACTTTGGAGATCTGGCCACTCTCACAGCTGCTTGCCCCCTGCCTGGCTGATGGTACTGCTTTGGATAGGCTCCAGCCAAAGTCATATTAGAGGGGGCATTTCTGAAAAGAATGTGAAGGTTGGGCACACAGTGTTAGCAAGATTTGTGTAGGTCTGCTGTGGGAATAGGGCCTAGAGTAGAGGACTCGCTGGAACAGGTATGTCCACAGGAAGACTCCAGGGCCAGGGTGCTGTTAGCAAGTTAATACTATTGGCTCTGGGCTCATTCCCACAGGTGTCTGTTTGTCTAGGCTTGGGGGTGGTGGAGAAGAAAATGACACCTTCCACCTCTTCTGTTCTTGGAGAAGTCTTCCAAGGATCCCTGCCCTTCTAGCCCAGTATCTGAGATTAGAAAACAAATCTCCCTCCTATATATTCCAGACATTTTTCAAACTGCTGCTTCTATGCTGTATCTCTTCAATGGAGGGACTTTACTGGCCAGGCTCTCCCAAAGCTGAGCCTGTTGATTTTTAAAATTCCAGGTATTAAGCCCCTCTGACTGGAAGAAGTGGCAAAATCAGACCCTCTGGTTTTCAAACCAGATGTTAGGAGGATTTGTCTTACCCATGTGGGTTCTCTTTGCCTGGGGTGCCTGGTGTAAGGGTATCTTTCACTCATCTCTCGGTGCCCACAGTGTCTTTCCCTCCCATGTACAATCTGTAAGTTAGATTAGCTCCTGACTGCATCTCTGCCCTTTCTTTCTTACTAGATATGGCCTCTTCTCCACATTTAGCTCTCACATTTGCCAGAGATGGGGCAGAATCTTTCTGCCAATCTTCAAGTCCTTTTCTGGGTTATTTATATTGATGTGGATGTTATCTAGTTGTCTCCATGGGATGAAGTGAACTTACGGTCTTCCTATGCTGCAGTCTCCCCTTGAAGTCTCAAATATTTTTTTTTTGATGTTTGGCAAATCATTATAAAACATGGAGGGATGCCTGGGTGGCTCAGTCAGTTAAGTGTCTGCCTTCAGCTTATGTCATGATCCCAGGGTCCTGGGATGGTTCTTCCACAATGGGCTCTTTGCTCAGCAGGGAGCCTGCTTCTCCCTCTGCCTGCTATTATCCCTGCTTGTATGCATGCTCTCTCTCTGACAAATAAATAAATAAAATCTTTAAAAAAATAAAAAAAGGAAATTTTCTTATACACAACACATTTTTCATTTAAATATTAGATTTTGTTTCAGTGACTTTGCATTTAGACTACCACATGACTGCATGTGAGAAATGAAAATTAAAACATATTCTTAGGGGCACCTCGGTGGCTCAGTGGGTTAAGCCTCTGCCTTTGGCTCAGGTCATGATCTCCAGGTCCTGTTATCAAGCCCCACATTGGGCTCTTTGTTCAGCGGGGAGCCTGCTTCCTCCTCTCTCTCTCTCTCTCTCTGTCTGCCTTTCTGCCTACTTGTGATCTCTGTCTAATAAATAAAATCTTTAAAAAAAAAACCATATTCTTAGTAGGCTAAAAATAAATTTTAAAAGATTTTATTTATTTGACACACAGAGAGAAATCACAAGTAGGCAGAGAGGCAGGCAGAGAGAGAGGGGGAAGCAGGCTCCCCGAGTAAAGAGTCCAATGTGGGGCTCAATTCCAGGAGCCTGAGACCATGACATGAGCTAAAGGCAGAGGCTCAACCCTCGGAGCCACCCAGGCGCCCACTAGGCTAAGAATTTTTAATAAATGAATAACTTATTATTCATAATACATACAAAATAAAATGTCAAATGACAGATATTTAGGTTTATCTCATATGTGACACATTATATTAAATTTTTCATTTACTTATTAGTGTTTATGAATTTGTGACTTAAAATAATTATTTATTTTATTTTCATGGTTGTGTAATGATAAATTTCCAAATTCCTTAAGGTTATTTATTCTTTATATTTTTTATTTTATATTCTTACTATTGACGATTATTTTCTCTTCATTAAAAAGCTAGAATTGAATGTTGATGAGCCAATATCAAACCTATTTTAGGAAGTTATTATGGAAGTGATTGGCATCTATTTCAAATTTTGCTTAAAATTGAAGTTTTATAGTTGCCTTGGAAACATGACTTGAATATTAGTTATAATTTACATTTATGATTTGCCATATATCAAATAAAACATAATGAAAATTTGGATACAATACTCCTGAGAATGTAATTTAATTATTCTTTATATTATCAGTTATTATTACAATAAAAACTGACACTATAATCAACATTGACATAAAATATAAAATTAATTGGTGAACACTACAAGTTAACTTCAAAACATTACTCATTATTTGTCCAAATGCATTGCTAATTAGTTGATAAAATTCAGCAACTATGTAAAATATATTTCGAAATAGTATTAAATCGAGGGGCACAAACAATAAAGCCAAAGTGAAAAATATTTAGTGTCTATAAATAACAATATAAAGCAATACAGATTTGTGATTTTAAGTTTTATAATAACCACAGTTTTAAAAAAGTTAAAAAAATAAGTGAAACTAGTTTTAATAATATATTTTATTCAACCAACTGTACCCCAAAATCATCTTCCTGCTTAATTAAAATAAATTATTAGTGAAATGTTTTTTGTAATAAGTTTTCAAAGCCTGGTATTTATAATTAAAGTACAGCTCATTTTGGATTTGTCCTATTTCAGGTATTCAAGAATCACATGTGGCCAGTACCACTGTATTAGTGCAGAGATAAAACAGGGGAACTTACAGTGTCAGCTTCAGACCTGGAAATCCTGGTCTGATTCCATGAATGGTTGGCAGCTATATTGTGACTAAAGAGCTTAGACATTTAAGGCAGGTCTTAGTTTCATGAGGGAGGTAAAGTATGAAAAATACATGTGTGTGTTTGCATGCACATGCATCTCTATATATGTATTTACATACATAGTGTAATGTTCTCTTATCATTCCCATTTAATACAAGGAGTCTACAGCTATAAAAAAAATTACCCAATGTCACATGTTTAATCATTTTCAGTCTCTCATGCCATTTTCTAAATATTCCTTTAAAGCCTACATTTTTAAAAAATTGTTTTTATTAACATATAATGTATTATTTGCCCAGGCTTACGCAATTCCTAGCACTTACCATAGCACATACCCCCTCCAGTGTCCATAACCCAAACACCCTATCCTTACCCCCAACCCCCCTGCAACCCTCAGTTTGTTTTGTGAGCTTAAGAGTCTCTTACGGTTTGTCTCCCTCCCGATCCCATCTTGTTTCATTTTTTCCTCCCCTACCTCCTACAACCCCCGCCCTGCCTCTCAAATTCCTCATATCAGAGAGATCATATAACAATTGTCTTTCTCTGATTGACTTATTTTGCTTAGCATAATACCCTCTAGTTCCATCCATGTCATTGCAAATGTCAAGATTTCATTTCTTTGGATGGCTGCATAGTATTCCATTCTGTATATATACCACATCTTCTTCATCCATTCATCTGTTGATGGACATCGAGGTTCTTTCCATAGTTTGGCTATTGTGGGCATTGCTGCTATAAACATTTGGGTGCACATCCCCCTTCAGATCACTATATTTATATCTTTAGGGTAAATACCCAGTAGTGCGATTACTAGATCATAAGGTAGCTCTATTTTCAACTTTTTGAGGAACTTCCATGCTGTTTTCCAGAGTGTAAACCCTGCATTTTTAATCACTAAATAAATTATCATTAAATTATCATGCTATCTAAGAATCTTATTTAAGACTAAAATGCTGGATAGAGTCACCAGAGGTCACTGGATAGACCCACTTAACTGGGTCATTCTTTCTTTTTGGAGGAAATAAACAATGTGATTAATTATCGATTGTGCTAAATAATTTTCTGATAGATACATATTTGCTTTCGCCTTCTGATTTCTTTATTTAGTTATGATATTTATTTCAATGTTAATGAAGTCAAGTAGCTTCAGATAATTTTATTAAATTTACTCTCAGAGGATGTTAGAAGGTATCATGTTCTTACATATCTGATCTGACAATCTAATGATTTGTATATTTTATAATAAGTTTAATGATATAAAAATAATACCAAAATGTTGTGTACAGGTCTGTGTGTAGAGTTACACACACATTTTTTATATATTCTTCAAAATGTAGTTGCATATAAACAATATACATTTATATAACTTGATAGAATTTAAAATAGAAATTAATATAAACCAATTTATAAAGAACTGTACTATTATCAATACCAGATATTTAAAGTATAGGTCAGGCTACTCTTCTGCTGTGTATTAGATAGTGGGATTATAACTAGATGAAGCATTTGATAAACACATGAACAGATCTATAAAAAAGTCATATTTATAAGTTTTTCTTGCTTAATTTGAAGATAATTTTTAAGGTTAAGCCCTCTGGGAAAAATCCCTTGATATTTTCTTTAAAAATGCATTCTTAAATAGATATGAAAATGTTAAAATATTCATTTTAATATGAGCCTGGGAATAGATCTCTTAGAATGAGTTCTCTGTTAGCTTTTAAAATGGTCTTGAATTATTTAAAGTATTTCTAAGATCTTCAGTGAATCATGGCATGATAATTTTTTTATGAGTTCAGTCATCACAATGGTAGAATTTTAAGGTTTTTAAAATTCATTTCCTTTTTACTCTGAAGGCGAATAAAATAACTCTTCAGCTCATATAGACCTAGTTTCCCTAAATTGATGGGGATATGTAATGAGAACTATAATATCTGATGTTGCAGTTTTTTAGTATAAGTATGAAGTTATGATATGCTCAATATAAAATTTATATATTTCCTGGCTTCTATTTCTGCTGAGGCATCAAACCTCAAAAAATAAAGAGGAGAGGGTCTGGACTGCTAGAAGATTAATGTAAAACTAGACAAGAAACCATCTCAAAACAGTCTGATGATTCATAGCCCTTTGCAAACCTCAAGGAAATATAAAGGAATGGTAAGGAATTGATCAGAAACAGTAATGGGGAATTCTTTGTATAGCACTGGACTTGGACGTTTTGCTTTTCCTCTCTTATCCTTCAAGTTACATGAAAGGATTTTCAAGATTTTTATTCAGAAACTCTAGTATGTGGTCACCAGAACTCAGGGGAGAGTGAAAACACAGGGACTAATACCTGAGTTCTTAGTGATTTAAACAAATAGATGAACAAACAAATAAACAAACATCCTAACGTTAAGAGGCAGATTGAAATGCTCTGTAGTGAAAGGAAGTAGTTTTAAAAGATAATGCAATTGTGAAATAAGAAGCATTTTCCAAATGGATCTGTGGAATGGAGTCAGTCAGTCATGAGCAAAGGGACTTGACTCAAGAGGCTCACAGTAGTGTGAGTGTGTGTGTATGTGTGTGTGTGCATGTACATGTGCATGTGTGTGTGCTCATGCCTGTGTTGCAGGGGATTGTTCTTGGGACTTCAGGAGTGGAAATTTTTCAAAATAACATTTGTATTTCTGCCATACCCAGAATGAATGAATGTTAGATTTTACCAACAATAGCCATAACACTTTAACCACTTTTCTCTAATTCCTGTCTTCATTGACCCTAACTTTGTACAATTTCAAAGTCATACCTTGTTGTGAGTGAAAGAAAAGAATCCTATGTTTTCACCTGTCAGGAGCTCAGTTGAGTTTGGTAAGGAGAGAGAATGAGCTGAGTTGCCAGGTGTCAGAGTAGCTGATTAAAGCAACAAACCAAAGATGATAGAGTTAAGTCTAATCACACAGTATAAGCAAGAGCCTAAAACTTAAGAAAGCCCAACTCATCCTGTTCTATTTTCCTGCATGTAACAGTGCTGAGGTGAAGGGTCACATGAATCAACACGGGCATGTGGGTGGTTGCCCTGAACAAAAGACTCCAGAAGTTTTAGGGACCCTGAGCTTGAGAGAAGTATGAAGGGAAGGGCAGGCATAGAAAAATACCAGGTTCTAAGGGAGAGTGGGGAAAAGTGTCTCCAAGTTTTCTCCCTTGTCCCCCCACTGAGGGGTCCTCAGTGAGGGGACAGAAGATCTTGGCTCAAGGCCTCAGATAAAGGAACATAAAAATAAACATGCCTGGGTCAGGAGTGTAAATATGCAAAGAGAATGACTGGCCAGAGGGGTGGCCATTGTCCTTGACTACAACTCTTTTTAGAAACTGAAATGCCTTGGCTGTACACTAAGGCTTGTATGGGGAAGGCAGCTCTCCACCAAGAGTCCTGCCAGATAAAGACTTTTTATTACCTGTGATCTGTCCTGAAAAATTACACATAGGTTTTTCTAGGGGAGCCAGACTCCTCTTCTCCCTTTCAAATTAAAGGTTTACACATCCAGTATAGATCATAAATGAAAGAGAGGATTAATCCTTATTTGGATAAGACATTGGTGTTTTGTTATCAAAGTGAACAGGAATTTTGTTCCTAAATATTTCTATAAAAGTTATAAAATAGATATGGAATCCGAGTCTGGAAGGAAAAGACATCTGTAAGAATCTATAAAGTATTTTTCTGACGGAATGCTACTAGCCCATCTCAGTCAATACACAAATTATAAATAGGTATATATTAAAATATTTCCTATTTAATGTTTTCCTTACTATAAAAGCAGAATATGTTTGGTGTTAAGAAACTACCTAGTAAAAAATGTAAGGTATAATTGAATTGTCAGGTACACCATTGTAACAAGAGAGCATATCCTCAGTTTCCTCTTTGCTCATACAAGCATATATATGCCTATGTAAAAAATACATGTTTCTGTCTACAGGTATATTTGTCTTTTTTTAAATTTACCAAAAGTCTCTTATATCTTTTTCTAATACTCTTCTTCCCTAGTACATTCTGTGTCTTTTTTTAATAACAGGTTTTTAAAGTTTTTATTTAAATTCCAGTCAGTTAGCATACAGTGTAATATTCATTTTAAGTGTGTAATATAGTAATTCAACCCTTCATACATCACCTAGTGCTCATCACAAGTGCACTCCTTAATCCCCATCACCTATTTCCCCTGTCCCCCACCTACCTCCCCTCTGGTAACCAGCAGTATGTTCTCTAGAGTTAAGTATCCATTTCTTGTTTTGTCACTCTCTTGTTTCCCCCCTCCCCCTTTGCTCATTTATTTTGTTTCTTAAATTATGTGTGGGAGTGAAATCATATGGTGTCCAACTTTGGCTTATTTTACTTAGCATAATACTGTCTAGCACCATCCATGTTATTGCAAATGGCAAGATTCTATTCTTTTTATGGCTGAGTAATATTCTACTGTGTATATATCTATATATGCCACAGCTTCTTTATTCATTCATCAGGTATGTTCTGTATCTTTAAAGTGAGAACAAACCATGTTTTAGTTAGTTCCAAGCATAGAGATAATTGAGGTTGAATCAGTGCCCATAAAGCACCTAAAGAAGAATGGTGATGGTATTATTATTTTTTTTAACTTCCTGTACATACCTACTTGGTTTAGAATGCAACCACAAAGAAACAAATCATCTAGTAATTTGCAGAGGGTACAACTGAGTGTTCAGGTGCTGAACCCAGTGAGAAAGGAGAGAACCCTCCTTTTACTTGAGGGCCAGACAAGGAGTGTTCCTCATAAGGTACACAGTAGGTGCCCTTGAACAAGACTCAACCAGAGATATCAGTGAAGTTCTGTAGGACTGACAGAAAGACAGGGAACAATTCAACTGTTACTCTGAGAGTATATAAACTTCCCACTACATCTAGTCATTATTGAGGATTGGAAAAAGCAGAGAAATTTCTTTTGAATGGAGGAGAATGAGGTTTGATGACAACTGTGAATTCTTAATTCACTGGGTATATCCAAAAATCAAATGTATTAAATTTAAATAAACTGTTTTATGTTAGAAAATGCTAATCTACTTTTAATTGGCAAAATTTTTAAAAATTATGTTCTGTTAAGAGTGAGCATGAGTCTTCTTTGAAAATTTGAGCTTTGTTATAAATAATAAAGAAAGCCACATTTTTTTTGTATATTTGAACAGAAGAATAAACACTTCAACTTGACTTTAAAAGTGAGATAAACAATTTAAGAGGTTATCACTGAGGAAGAATGAAAATTAGATAAGCCATAGGTATATATATAAATAATAGGAGATACAAAATTAGGGTTTGAAATAGAAAGAATCTAGAAGCTAGAAGGGTTATCTCAGCTTCTTTCATGATATGACCTTAACCTTTGTAGTTCAAATAAAAAACACAGTTTAAATTAATGAAACGGAATTGACCTTAAATTCCTAATAATATTCCAGTATTTTTTCCTTAACCTTCTTTAAAGGATTTAAGAAACCAACACTGCTTGTGGAGGAGAAATAGCTGCAGCAATTCCTTCTTTTCAGTTATTTTACCACTTAAAGTGAAATATATTTTATTAAATAGGAAAATGGACGTGGAGTTCACACACATACATATATCTATTTACCAGATACCTGTGATTTCTCTCTGTATATATAATCATAAGTGAGAAGGATAATACTATCCTGCCCAACACCTACTCCCACCAGGCAGCTCAGTGGTGTTTAGACTAGCCCAGAAGCTTGAGGGTCCCTGAGAGAACTAGGTGGCTTGGGGCTCCCCTCATAGTTTTCTGTCTGGTTCAGAGGTGCTTCACATATCTTCCTATAATAGCAGTTGATGGAGAGAGAGTCTTGGGTCTACCTTATTGGCAGACATCTCCAAGCAGGCAATTGCTATAGGCCAAGACTTGAGTCTAGCCTCTGGGATGCAACCCCAGAGCCAGTCAGACGGTGCTGCTCTTCCACAGCGTTTCTGTGGAGCTGGATTTTCTGTTGCAAACATCCCGAACATCTTTCTCTACTCTTATTCCTGGATGGTGGGCTCCTCACGAAGGTCTAAGCAGGATCTGCCTTGATTCTGGCAGTAAAAATATTCTGGATGCTATAAAAAAAAAAAAAAATTAGCCAGTTAATTTACCTGAACTTTTTTCTAAGGGACGAAGTGTTTATTCAGGGTTTTATAATTTGGTTGACCCAAGTATCATCAAATCTGATCAAACTTGGAAAAGGGACATTTTAACTTCACTGTATATGGACAGCTGAATTTCAAAATGTCTCTTCTTTGAGAAAAAGAAAAAAATTAAGAACTTCCATTAGGTGCTAACTTGTCTGGCACTTGTAATCCTGTATGTAAATCTAAACCTACCTCAACATTAGAAATGTTCCATGATAAGCAGATTAAGTCAGCAGAAATGTCAAAAATGACAACTTCCATCTGGGGTGTATGGATTCTCAGCAATATCAAGATGTCTCCGATTTGTCAAATATAGACGAATAGGAGTAACAGAAAACATACATACTAATGCAAGTATAAGAAATGCAAATTTCAGGAATAACTCAGTAAGCTAGTGCACAAATTTAGTTATATACTTAGGAATGGCTGACTATGGTGTTTTTCAATGGCATGTTTTTATTTTATGCTAAATATGGGCTAGATTGAAAATTAGGACTTCCATAGGCCCAGTGTTTCTGAAATGAAGAATTAAACTATATATCAAAAGAATTTAGAGAATTTGTCTCCATAAATAAAATATTTAAATCCTTCATTAAAAAAATAAAACTTTCCTATTTCCAGAGTGACTCAGAGCACTCTGACCTATTTCAATTCTTGTACATTATATTCTCTGTTCCCCAAACCTCCCCTCCAGAGAAAGACATGCTTATGGACTAATGGGGCCTGTGACAATAGAATTGTTTTCTCATCCAGAAGAACTGTGAGTGAAGAACTAGAACATGAAATATGCCACCAAGATGATTGAAGATACCTCTTATTTAAGAATGTGTGTTTTTATTCAGTATTTTAAGAACATATGAGATATACTCAAAGGACTATTTTGCCTTTCATCTAGTATTATATATTTATTGTATTATATATTATAAAAAAAACTGTGAAGAAAGTTTCTTTGGGGAAAAAGAAATAATACTGAATAAATTTACATATAAATGTGTAAAATGTTAAGTTTTTAATTAATAAAGCATCACTGACTTTAATACTGCTTGACAAGAATTATGACATGAATGGTCTAGGTTGTCTTCTGATGCAGTAAAATCCATTTATTTCAGAGTCAATCACGAATTAGTTAATGTACACTTTTTCATCATCAACCTATTAAAAATTGCTCAGGAAGCTATTTGCAATGGGTTTTAATTCTTCTGAGATGACTTCTGTGAAGCAGAAGAAAACTACTTTTCCAGTTCTTTTGTTTAGGTGCACGCTCATTCAATCTCTTAGCTCCTCAACCTTGTTAATGCACCTATGGTAAATGGAATAATAGAATCATTTGCTTCTGCCCAACTTTATAATCACATGTAATTTAATCAAGTACTTTCAAGACTACAATTATTTCTAGAAGACTTTTTAGAAAGCAAGTTATTTTCCTCTGTTATGTCTCTAATAATTGTCTTATTTTCAAACTGGAAAAAATATATTTTGATTTCTTAAGGAAAAGTGCCCAAATACACATGATTTATAGTCAGAAGAGTGAGAAATGTATTTCCTTGGCTGATTTCCTACTTCTTGATTGATTTCCTACTTTAAAAAATGTAATTTTTTGTATTTTTATACAGATGTTGGAGCATGCTCATAACTTGCTTTACATTAGATGCCATCTTTATTTGCTCTCTAACTTCAACAGAAAGAATAGCAACAAAATACTATTTTGTAGTTTATGGAAAGTTTGGCTACAATGCTAGTTTTTGTTTTTCTTTCAAACATATATATAAAAAATGTACAGATATGCTGTGTAATAACATTATAGAATAAAATTCCATGCATATCTCAGTAATTTACCTATGGCCATTATCACAGAAGTCTACTAGTGTGCATTTAACTGTGGATGTGAAATATAGGAACTTCATTCATTCAATACATTTTGTGTAATGAAAATACCAAACCTCACTTTGTTTTTAATACACACTTTTCCTTTCTTTAAGTTTATTTCTCCAAATGTGAGAATGAATGGAAATTTACTCCTTTTAGAAGATGTTTTAGATTAACCTTTGCTTAGGTATACTACAAACCCTGGTTAAACTTGAAGAAACGTAAAATTAAACTTTGTTAACACTTAAACATTTTAAAATATTTCTTTGCCAACCTAAACACTCATATCATTAATGAAAGATATACTAGGTTCTTTTATAGTCATATAATTTCCTCATTTATGAATGATATAAGTATCAGTCTGGTGTAGAAATTCTCTCCAGTATCTGTAAAACAATGACAGTTTGGGCCTCATATTTCACCATCTCCTAGAATCTTTGCATATGTGTTCAATCCTGGCAACACCAAAATGTTGCCTCCTTCAAATACCCTGACCAGTAATGAAAGGCTAAGTAACATGCCATTAAGAGGCAACCCGGTGATGGCTTCAGATATAATCCAATCAGAAAAACTAAAAACACTTAGCAGGAACTATTTTCAGGGTATTTCCACTTGCAAACTTTGTACCTCTGAATATTAAGGAGCCTGATGTGCTCAATATTAGAAAACGTATTCCATTCACTCTTTCTTTTTCTTCCCAAACTTCAACTCCTCTGATACCAGAAGGCCTTCACTATTTTAACCCTTCATCCTTTTTTTCTTATGCCCCTTTAGATTTTCATTATTATTGGTACTACAGAATCCTCTTCCCAAAAAACAGCACATAAAACTCATTAGGAAGCATTCTTCCTAAGACTTTTGCATCATTAACCATTTTACAAAAAAAAAAAAAATACTGTAATATCTTTATACTTATGATTATATGGGACTACCAGTGCTGATAAGTACTGCCTGTTATTATAGTTTCAGATTTTCCTTAATCATCTGAATCACTCTTGATATACACTTTTCTAGTTCAACAGATAGATATAGAACTAGAATTTGAGTTCTACAGGAAGGGCAAGGGCCTTTTCTGTATTGTTTACTGATCCGAGCTTCCTGGCACATAGCAGTCAGTAAATAAATATTTGTTGATTAAGCAAGTAGAATTTACATTCACGGTAAGATATATAGTAAATACAAGCAGAATGACTATATATGGCTATGCAAATCTCGGAATTTCTATTTGACTATTTATATTTCCAAATAATTGTGCACATTGTATTATTATTTGTCTTATCCCATTTTGAAATATTAGTTTTGATAAATGCATTCAAAGTTAATTCAGTGAACATTTACTGAACCTTTATAAAGCATCATGTGCTGAAAATAAGCTAGTGAAACAGATTATGATAAATAAGAAAATTGAGAAAGTTCTTAAATTTAGATAGTGTTAAGTTTTATTAAAGAAAACAGTGAAGGAACAGAAAGTGATTTGTACAATAGGTAGCTGGGAGAAATGTTAGGGAGCCTGTAAGGAGAAGATATTTGAGCAGAAATAACGAGTCGTTTGAATAAAGGGCTGGGAAAAGGACATTTCAAATGGGATGAGTACCAAGGAAATGCCCTACAGTCTTGGAACAATCAGAAAACAGCAGGAAGCCCAGCGTTGATGATGCACAGTGAGTAAGGAGAGGAGTGGTTATGTTTTGCAGGCTTTGGTAAGGCATGGAATTTCACATGATAGCAATGAAGTAGTTTGGATTTTAAACAGAGGAGTGGTATAATCTGACTGTCTCTAATCTCTCTGTAAAGATAAAAGCATCACTCTGATTGATGAGTGGAGAATCAATTATGAAGGATCAAGTGTTGAAAGGCATAATGAGAAAGATTTCAGGGAAAATCAAGTGTTGGCTGACCACGCAGTACACTACAGTAAATGTGAGATTAGTGGTCATGTGTTTCAAGTGTGACTATAATACAATGAAGTGTTTTTCTATTTAGTTGCTTAACTGGAGTCACAATATGTGTAAATTTGAATCTATGATTGGAAACTTTTATGTGTTTCCTTCTTGTTTGTTTTGTTTTTTGCTCCGTTAGTTTTAGTGTGGCCTCTAAAGAGAAGAGCAAGGGAGATGGAAGTAAATAGAAGGGATTCCTCCTTAATTTGGTTGTATTTCTATCTCAACTATGTTTCTCAAATACAAACAATGTATGTTTTCTGAGAGATCATATGTTATCACCTCACACATGGAGAACAGCTAAAATTAACAGCACAGGAAACAACAGATATTGGCAAGGATGCAGAGATAGGGGAGCCCTCTTAACTATTGATAAGAATTTAAATTGGTATAGCCCGCTCTGTAAAATAGTGTGGCAGTTCCTCAAAAAGTTAAAAATAGAAGTACCCTACAATCCTGCAATTGCATTATGAGGTATTTACCCAAAGGACACAACAGTACAAATTCTAAGTGGTACATGCCCCTGATGTTTATAGCAGCAATATCCAAATGACGGAAAGAGCCCAAATATCTGTTGACTGATGAATGGGTAAAGAAGATGTTCTTTATGTGTGTGTGTGTGTGTGTGTGTGTGTGTGTGTGTGTGTGTATACAAGTATAATGGAATAGTACTTACCCATCCAAAAAAATGAAATCTTGTCATTTGCAATGACATGAGTGGAACTTGAGTGTATTATGTTAAGTGAACCAAGTTAGTCAGAGAAAGACAAATACCATATGATTTTACTCACATGTGAAATTTAAGAAACAAAACAGATGAACCTTAGGGAAGGGATTAAAAAGAGAGGGAGGCAAACCATAAGAGACTCTTAACTATAGAGAACAAGCAGGCTTGCTGGAGGGGAGTTGGGTAGGGGATGGGCTAAATGGGTGATGAGTATTAAGGAGGGCTAAAAAATACGCTTTTATGATCCACACAGGGACATGCTTGAGACCTCTTGAATTCTAGTTCTTTTTACTCACCAATATTATTCCATTATTCCACTCCCTCAGGGCTTCCAAGAATGCTTAGCTTGATTTTAACTCTATATTAAGTAACATGATAGAAAAATATATATAAATGAATGTGCATTATATATATGTTAAAATGGTAGAAAAATATGTATGGAATTTGTGTATATGTGTTTAACAAGAGAAACAACAGTTTTATATACATCTTATGTTATCTTATGTTCTAGAAAATGCATTAAATACTTTATGTATATCATTGCATTTAATTCTTATAAATTTCCTGTGAGATAGATTATATTGCTATTTGTATTTCATAGATGAAAACCCTTGTTGCAAAAGAGATCACACAGGTAGTAGAAGGTGGAAATTGGATTTGAATTTCTATATTAGTTAACTAGATACTTTACTTTTATCCAGCAATTTTCACTTTTTTATGTATCTGAGAGATAAATAAAATAATTATCTTACTATCTGTAACTACTAAGATTCAAGGGAATATAAAGATCTGTATGATTATTAGTACTCTGTTCATCTTTCACAGGGATTCTTATCATTAAGAATGCATTATCAAACAACTTAGTTTATCTTTATCGCATGTTGTCCACCTTTGTTCTGAGCTTTTTCATTTATGTTTTCATTCAAAACACTAGTACAATTCCATCAATAATCTTTATCACTTTGAGTTCTGTTTTTTCATTTAAATATTCAGAACTGGAAATTATTCATCTTCAGTTCCAGAAGCTCTTTTACTATTGAATGTAATTTCATTAAACCTCTTCATTCTTTCCAAAAGTCCTTATCAATCACCTCTATTAGGTCTATTTTACTTTTTATTAAAGATTTTATTTATTTATTTGAGAGAGAAGGAGAGAGAGAGAGAGTGCTTGAACAGGGAGAGGGGCTAAGGGAGAGGGAGAGGCAGACTGCCCAACAGGGAGCTCAATCCCAGGACCCTGGGATCACCATCTGAGCCAAAGGCAGCTGCTCAACCAACTGAGCCACCCAGGTGCCCCATTAGGTCTATTTTAATAGGTTTCTCTCAGATTTTCCTTTTTTTGTTAAAGTTAGTGACTTTTAAGATGTGGCTTATAATTTTCCTTTGCTAAGTCATGGGAAAGAGTTTTCCAGACATGTAAGATATGTAAGTAGGGGTAATGCTAGTCCCAGATCTCTTTAGCTTAACACAATACAAGTGAATTTTTCACTGATTTACATGAAACATGTCCATTTGTCAGGCAGCCTTCTATATGGATATTCATGAATTCAGGTTTCCTTCTATCCTGCATGTATAAAATTCCCTGGGAACATGAAGTCTTTTATTTCAGGTTGATGGGAAGAGGAAAAGAAAAGGTGAAAAGAATATAATCTATAATATAGAAAAAAGGTCTAAACATGTGTCTGTGACTTTTGAGCAATTTCTGTCACGGAATAAGTGACATCTATGATAAATATAGTTTTACAACACTATTTGGAAGAGGAGAAATAGGGCTATCAGTAGTATCTTTCAATTAAGAATGACGCATACACACTGCATAGAATGGGACAAATTCAACCCACTGTTGCTGCCCGCAAATTTTCCCAATAGCCATAATACCGAGAGAGAGGATTCTGCCAGTAAGGCAGATGCAATTATTTCCTAACATTATTAAATGATCCATTACTGCTTAAGACCATCCCTCAGGAAAAACTTGCTTCAGACTCTCCTAGACATTTCCACCTTCTTACTGGCTGTTGGACTCCCTGGAATTCTTCATCAAAACAGGCAAAGTTGTGTCACACATGCTTCGCCATGTAGAAAAAAAAGCCTGGATTTAAAGGTTTCACTTTAAACTTAATCTAGCTGATTAAAGAAACTAGGAATAAAGATGTGGTTGGATCAGGACACATAGCCAATAATTTTTAAGGAACTTCCTTCTTCTAAAAAGAGAAAAAGAAGATCTTTAGCATAGATGTAACTTTCTTTTTGAAAATTTCCTCCCATTTGTCTCTTACTCTTTTTGGTCTAGTAACTATATGTCTTAACTAATAAGTAATACTACACAGAGGGGCATTACAAATAAGTGAGTTAAATTTGGACTATTTAATTAATGATACCAGTACAGTTGGCTCTGCATATGTAAAAATAGTGTATAAGAAAAATAAGATGTGAGTAAATACATATACTGTATCTTGCCAAAGTTATTTTTAGAATGATTAGGACCTAAACATGAAAAGGAAAACTCTAAATTATCTAGATTATTTCCTGATGTCTTAGATAAGATTTTTAAAATATGCACAAGTCACATAAATGAAAGTTGGGTAAATTTTTACATTCAAATAAAAATCTATGTGAACATAGTTTTTTTTTTTTTTCAACTGCAGAATGGGTGGCCATATTTAAAAAATATAGAGAGAGAGGAGCTGAGATTGGGGGATGGTAGGAAGACCCTAGGCTTGCCTCATCCCTTGAACATAGCTAGATAAATATCAAGTCATTTTGAATACCAAGAAATTGATCTGAGGACTGACAGGACACACTAGAGGGAGAGGGAGAGAAAAGGCCAATCGTGGAACATAGGAGGTGCAGAGACATGGTTTGGGGGAGAAACAGATCAGGGGTGCTATGGAGCGGAGAGAGTCCTGGTCATGGAGAGAGGAGAGAGACAGAGAAAGAGAAAGAGCACACAGAGGATGGCACAAGGAAATCACTTCCCAAAGCCATTGCCTGGGAAAAAAAAGACAGGCTGCTTTTTCTGAATTTTTATCAGCAGAGCTCAAAAACTGGAGTTTAGACATCTGTGGAGTGGCTGGTGTGGAGCCCTGAGGGCACTGCAGTGCTCCTATGGAGAAGGAGAGTAGATAGCTCTGGAGTAGAATGTCGTGATCTGAGGATCCTTTATAATGCACTGGGAGAGACAGTTCCCCCTTCCTGGAGTGTAATTGAGAGAGGTGGCATTGCCTCTCTGGGGACAAGAGTGTGGTGGATACCATTTCCCTCCTCCTTCCCTCAGTATAAACTAACTTCAGTATGCAGCACAGCACCAATAGTGGTGGCCTAAACTGTGTACACCAAGCCTTGCCCCTCTGCTCTGCTTGTACTGCTTTCCTCAGGAGAGTGTGCCTGAACCCGTGCAGTGGGCCCCTCTCCCAGAAAACCAGCATAACCCCTGCCCCCCAAGAACCAGGCCTACTGACCACAGAGTTCTACAAAGCTGACTCCAGGTAAGGAGAAACTCTGCGGAGGACTGACCTGAGGGAAAGAGCAGCCAAAACAGAATAGCAGAGTGAGCATGGCATATACCAGAGACACTCCCTGGAGCACAAGTCTCTGGACAGTATGTGACCTCTTCTTCATAAAGTCATTACTCTCAGGAGGAGGAAACAATAACAGTTTCCTAATACACAGAAGACAGAGACCTAGACAAAATACCAAGACAGATGAATTCATCCCAAAAGAAAGAACAAGAAAATATCACAGCCAGGGATCTAATTGAAACAGATATAAGTAATATGCCTAATGCAGAATTTAAAGTAACAATTATAAGGATACTAGCTGGGCTTGAGAAAGCATAGAGGACACCAGGGAGGCCCTTTCCACAGATAAAAGACCAAAAAACTAATCTGGCCAAAATGAAAAATGCAATAACTGAGACTCAAAACCAATTAGCTGTAAGGATGGAAGAAGTAGAGGAATGAATAAGTGATAAAGAAGATAAAATTAGGGAAATTAACAAAGTTGAAAAGAAGAGGGGAAGAAAAATATTAAATCACTAATGTAGACTTGGGAAACTCAATGACTCCATAAAGGATAATAGCATTTGTATCATAGGAGCCCCAGAAGAAGAGAGCGAAAAGGAGGCAGAAGGTTTGAGGAAATTACAGCTGAAAACTTCCCTGATCTGAGGAAGGAAACACATCCAAATCCAGGAGACACAGAGAAATTTCATCAAAATCAACAAAAGTATTTAAATTTATAAATTTATAAAATAAATAATTAAAATAAATAAAATAATTTATAAATTTATAAAATAAAGATAAAATAAAATAAAAATAAAATAGTGATAAGTGAAAAATCCTAAAAGCAGCAAGACAATAGAAGACCTAACCTACAAAAGACAAATAACTCTAGTAACAGACCTCTCCACAAAATTGACAGACAAAAAAAAGTGGCATCATATATATTCAACGTGCTGAATGGGAAAACTCTGCAGCCAAAAATACTCTACCCAGCAAGGCTATCATTCAGAATAGAAGGAGAGAGTTTCTCAGACCAAACAACAACAACAACAACAACAACAACAACAATAACAACAAAACCTTGAAGGAGTTTATAACCACTAAATCAACACTGCGAGAAATATTAAAGGGAACTCTTTGAATAGGAAAGACAGACCAAAAGTGACAAAGACTAGAAAGGAACAGAGAAAACCTCCAGAAACAAAGACAAAACAAGTAATAAAATGACACTAAATTCATATTGATCAGTAAGCACTCAGAATGTATGGACTAAATGACATAGAGTGTCAGAATTTATTTAAAAAAAAAAAAAGATCCATGTATATGCTGCCTACAAGAGACTTACTTTAGACCTAAAGACACCTGTAGATTGAAATGAGGGGATGGAGAAACATTTACCATGCAAATGTATATCAACAGAAAGACAGAGTAGCCATACTTCTATCAGACAAACGAGATTTTAAACCAAAAACCATAACGAGAGTTGAAGAAAGGCACTGCATCATAATAAAGGGGACTATCCAACAAGAAGATGTAACACTTATAAATATTTATGCCCTCAATTTGGGAGTACCCAGATATATAATAAAATTAATAACAAACATAAGGGAACTTATTGATAATAATTAAATATTAGTAGGACACTTTAACACTCCCACTTAAATTAATGGGTAGATCATCTAAGCAGAAAATCAATATGGAAAACAATGGCTTTGAATGACACACTGGACCAGATGGACTTAACATATATTTAGAACATTTCTCCCTAAAGCAGCAGAAAACACATTCTTTTAAGTGCACATGGGACATTCTTCAGAACAGATCACATACTAGGTCACAAATCAGGGCTCAACTAATAAAAAAAGCATGAGATAATACTATGCATATTTTCTGACCATAACGCTATGAAACATGAAGTCAATAACAAGAAAAAATTTGGGAAGACCACAAATGCATGGAGGTTAAAGAACATCCAGCTAAAGAATGAATGGATCAACCAGGAAATTAAAGAAGAAATTAAAAAAAAAAAACATGGAAACAAATGAAAACACAATGGTTCAAAGCCTTTGGGATGTAGCAAAAGCAGTCATAAGAGGGAAGTATGTAGCAATACAGTCCTACCTCAAGAAGCAGGAAAGAATCTCAAATATACAACCTAACCTTACACCTGGAGCTAGAAAAAGAACAACAAATGAAATCCAAAGCCTGAGGTGAAAGGGATATAATAAAGATTAGAGGAGAAATAAGCGATATAGAAACAAACAAAAAACCCAGTAGAACCAGGAGTTGGTTGATTCTTTGGAAAACATTAATAAGGTTGATAAACTCCTAGCCAGATTGTCGGGCCCCAAGAGGCTAAGATGGCGCCGGGTGGCCTTCTCTTCCGGATCGGGAACCCACATGGCCAACCACAAAGGCGCCAAAGTGGCGGTTTCGGTTTCCCATCAGTTTCGTTTCCCGCGAGTCTCCACCCCCTGCAGGGCGTGTCTCTCCCAACTCCCGCCGACAGGGCACATCCCCATTGGCCCCCACTTTGCTGACCTCACTTCCCTTCCCTCACCCCATATAAGCCGCTGCCCTGCTCAATAAAGCGAGATCCTGCTTCGACAGACCTCCCGAGCCCGGTGTCTTCTGTGGGTGCGTTCCGGGTTCGCGACACTCGCCATCCCGCTCAGCCCCAAGGAGAGGCCTGCGGCTGGCCCGGGCGCCTCCTCCCCTCGGCGGGGAGCCCAACAACTGGTGCCCCGTGTGAGGAACCTCACTTTTCTCGAGACGGGCCATTCAGTCTATGGGTGAGTGTACCCCCATAAGCTATGGGGCAGTCCTTTTCTAAAAATGACCCTTCCTTAGAATCCCTACGCTTCCTTCTGAAGAGCCGCGGTCTTTCCCTCACCGACTCCCAGGCTCTCAAAACATGGGAAACCCTTATTAAAGCCGCCCCTTGGCTGCCTGAAAGTAATCTCTTTGACTGGGACACCTGGGACCGTATCGAACAATTAGTTCGCAAAGCCCATGTTAACCCTCCCAAAGCAGCTGCCCCAAATGAATCCCACCAGCCCTCAAAGGAGCCCGCCTCCACCGTCTCAAACACCACTGGAGACCCCCCTGTTAAACCAAAGAGGCTCTATCCCTCGCTAGATCCCTTTGATGCAGCTCCTTGGCCCCCGGATCTCCAACCCAAATCTCGGGCTGAAGGCCCTCCTACGCGCCCCCCTTCTACTAATCCCTTCCTCCAACCATCAGCGCCCACTCCTCCACCTCCTTATTGCCCCCCCCCTCCGGAGCATAGGACAATGTTTTATCCTTATTGCACGCGAGGACGCCTCTTCACTGTCAGCGCTGGATTCAGCTGCCTCCACCTTTCGTAACTCCCTTATACGTCCCTACCCTGACCAATATTGACCGGAGCAGGTAGGGACAGCTCTACGCCCCTATTCAGCATGAAGAAGTTACAGAAGATGAGACCTTCCACCTTCAACCACCTTAGAGATTTAAGGGTCAAAATTGTTCAGGGGGGAATGATGAGGGAGCAGGAGGCTGGCTGAGGACAAAGCAAAAGCTGGCGCCTTGCACCCCCCCTTCACCCGCTCCCCTCCATATGTGTAGCATTCCTCAGGCACCCCTGACTGCCATAAAACGATAAATAGCTAACTTGCAGAAATCACAGTCCTGCAGGGTAGGAGTCTCCCTTGGTTTGCAAGTGTCCTTGAGATTTACAACAAAGAAGTTACCTTATCAATAGCCCTAATGTCACCCTACCCTCCATGAAAAACTGAAGGAGGTGGAGGTAGAAGGAAAGGTAAATAAAGTTAAATTTCTTCTAAACCTAAATCTCATTAACAAAGATGTTTGATAGCAGGAATGTAACATTCCACCAGGAGACTCCCAATTGTAACCAGGCCTTCAATATCACTGCCTTAGAAAAATCCCTAACCTCCCTCTCCAAGGTGGTCCTACAAAACAGGAGAGGGCTGGACCTATTGTTCTTGAGAGAGGGGGGATTATGCGTAGCCCTCAAGGAAGAATGTTGTTTTTATGCGGACCATACAGGGGTTGTTAGGGAAACCATGGATAAACTCAGAGAAAGACTAGCCCAAAGAAAAAAGGATTTTGAATCCCACCAGGGCTGGTTTGAAAATTGGTTTAATCGATCTCCTTGGCTCACCACCTTACTATCCACCATCTTAGGGCCCCTTATTATACTTCTACTAAACCTCTCCATTGGCCCTTGTATCTTAAATAAACTCGTACAGTTTATAAAAGACCGCTTGTCAGTAATCCAGACCATGGTACTGACGCAGCAATATCAACTCCTTAAACAAACCGAGCCCCAGACTGAACAGGACAAATGGATATAAGATTCTATCCATGATAAAGAAAAAGGGGGGGAATGAAAGACCCTTCCCCCAGTTGTTAACTAATTAACTGCTCTTTTGCCTTCTTGTAACCGTTTGTGCAAGAATACCCCTCCTCCCCTTGCAATGAAAGACCCTTCCCCCAGTTGTTGACCAATTTAACCGCTCTTTTGCCTTTCTGTAACCGCTTGGCTTTTAGGGTGTGACATTTGTCTCCTGTTTGAACAAGATACCTTCTGCTAATAGCCGAGGCATAGTCACGTAGGCAGGGGTCCGCATAGTCACGTAGGCAGGATGCTTCTCTGCTGAGTAATAAGGTCCAACTCCCCCTCCTCACTCCCTCTTCCCGCCTTTTTCTTCGCGCTCGCGGGTCCTCCAAAGCCAATCCACTAACACCAAGTAAATTGTCAGCCAATCAGCTCCGCCCCACCCAAAACTTGTTTGTACCTGTCTATAAAAATCCTGCACCACCCCAGCCTGGGGTGCTCAGCTAGCAGGAGCTGCTGACCACCCGCAGGCGCCTGCGATACAATAAAGATCATCGGACTCCTGCCCAAGGACCCAACCGACTCCCACCGGGAGGTAAGCTGGCCAGCACTTGTGTTTCGATATTGATGTTCCTGTTCCCCTGTTCGTCTGTCTCGTCTGTCAGTTATCGGTGCTCTGTTTTCTGTTTCGTACAACAACGTTGTTGCTTCGTATTTTGGGCAGCTTGAGAAGGAGTTGACGAACTCGGACTTCTCCCCTGCCACCCTGGGGGACGCCCCAGGGATTAGAGGGGCCCGCTTTTTCCTGGCCCCATTCGTTTGTGGGCCACAGGGGAAACTCGCGGTTCCCCTTGGCCGTTTGAATTTGTACTTTCGGTTCTGTACCGAAATCGCGCAGCGTCTTTCTTTGCCGGCTCGTTAATTGTTTTGTGTGTCTTTCTCGTTGCCCTTTGTGTTTCCCTTGATTAAGGTTACATTCTGTTTAAGGGGAGGATGTCTGCCCTGTTTGAATCTGAGGACATCGTACATGTCGGGAGGGAATATAAGAGATAGGTATTAAGAGCTAAAACCAGATTCGGGTGAGTCAACTAGTAAATTTCCTCCTGACATATTGGATAATAATTATGCAAATAAGCCTTCTTCTAGTGCTTTCTTCTAGTAAACCCAGGTTGCTGGGCCATCCCTAACAAAGGGGACTCTTGCTGTATTTCTCTCTGTTTCTCCTAATAGATGTGGGGGCTTCTCCCTCACTCACTTCCCGTGTTAATGGCTATAACTGGAGTCAACTGGGGTTGGTCTAACTTGAGACAGAGACTATAGGGAATATTCCCAAGCAGCTGCCGAAACTCTCTTTGTTTCGGGGAAGTTTCCCTGTGTTCTCTGGCCTGACTTGGACTGCCTAACCCCTCCCCCCTGGCTGATGGGAAAGCATGGTGTCTGCTCCTCTGTTGGGCCTTATGAGCTCTAAAACTGGGAATCTTTTCTCTGCCTCCTGGCAGCACTTTGTTTACGTTAACCCAGGAGGCAACCGTCCGGCTCCTTGGTACCCATGGGAACCTGGGGACCTTAAGGAGCTCAAAAAGGCAGTATTAGAGGACGGGCCCAATGCCCCATGGACAGAAACCATCCTCCGAGGTCTGGCCCATGCCCCATGTACAGCAGCTGACTGGCGGTCGCTAGCTAGGGCCGTTCTTCCAGGGGCCTTATATATAAAGTGGACAGCCCTATACAAGGAGGAATGCCAACAAATTGCAGAGAGAAATGCTCGAGCCAATCCCGCCATCCCTCTCTTATTGGGGCTCGGCATCACTGCCGGGGTAGCCACTGGGTAGGCCGGTTTGGGCACCTCTCTCCATTTTTATAAAACACTCTCCCAACAAATGATTGATGATCTCCAAACAATAGCGGGAACCATCTTAAACCTCCAGGAACAATTGGACTCCTTAGCCACTGTGGTACTCCAAAACCGGCGAGGCTTAGATCTATTAACAGCCGAAAAGGGAGGCATATGTTTGTTTTTACAGGAGGAATGTTGTTTCTTTGCCAACCGGTCGGGTATTGTACGAGACAAAATCAAGAAGCTACAGGAGGACCTAGAGAAGCGCCGCCACGCCCTGATGACCTCCCCCTTCTGGACAAGCTTTAATGGCTTACTTCCCTTTCTCCTCTCCCTCCTGGGGCCCATCCTAACCCTACTTCTCCTGCTGACCTTTGGCCCCTGTATTATCAATAAGATTGCCCAATTCGTCCAAAAAAGAGTGGAGGCCATTCAACTCATGAACGTCCATGTTCAATACCAGAGACTGGCCACCCGTGACGACGAGTCCTACGAGGGGCCCCATCAATAGTCTCACGACCTATGGCGGATGGGATTCCTTGCAGGAACAACCCACGCCAGGTCAGGGACCAAACCCCTATACAGGCATGATATTCAATGACGGGTAAGACCGGCGGGGGACGCAGAGCAACCTAAGACAGGGGGTACACCAAAGCAGTGTGATTCCCCGATGACGGGTAAGCCTGAAGGCCCGCCGCCGGCGACCTAAGACAGAAGTCATGCATACAAAAACAAAAGGGGGAGATGTTGGGCCCCAAGAGGCTAAGATGGCGCCGGGTGGCCTTCTCTTCCGGATCGGGAACCCACATGGCCAACCACAAAGGCGCCAAAGTGGCGGTTTCGGTTTCCCATCAGTTTCGTCTCCCGTGAGTCTCCACCCCCTGCCGGGCGTGTCTCTCCCAACTCCCGCCGACAGGGCACATCCCCATTGGCCCCCACTTTGCTGACCTCACTTCCCTTCCCTCACCCCATATAAGCCGCTGCCCTGCTCAATAAAGCGAGATCCTGCTTCGACAGACCTCCCGAGCCCGGTGTCTTCTGTGGGTGCGTTCCGGGTTCGCGACACTCGCCATCCCGCTCAGCCCCAAGGAGAGGCCTGCGGCTGGCCCGGGTGCCTCCTCCCCTCGGCGGGGAGCCCAACACCAGATTTATCAAAAATAAAAGAGAAAGGACCCAAATAATTAAAATCACAAATGAGAGAAGAGAAATAATAACCAATACCACAGAAATACAAACAATTATAAGAGAGTATTATGAGAAATTATATGCCAACAAACTGGGCAATCTGGAAGAAGTGGATAAATTCCTAGAAACGTATAAACTATCAAAACAAAACTGAATTAGAAAGAAATAGAAAACCTGAACAGACTGATAACCAGCAAAGAAATTGAATCAGTCATCAGAAATTTCCTAACAAACAAAAGTCTAGAGCCAGATGGCTTCCCAGGGGAATTCTACCAAACATTTAAAGAACTAATACCTATTTTTCTCAAACTGTTCCAAAAAATAGAAATTGAAGGAAAACTTCCAAATTCATTCTATGAGGCAAGCATTACCTGATTCCAAAACGAAAAACCCATGGGACGCCTGGGTGGCTCAGTCGGTTAAGTCTCTGTCTTCGGCTCAGGTCATGATCCCAGGATGCTGGGATCGAGTCCCATATGGCGCTCCCTGATCAGCAGGGAGCCTGGTTCTCCCTCTCCCTCTGCCTTCTTCTCTGCTTACTTGTGTGTGCTCTCTCTCTCTCTCTTTCTCTCTGTTAAATAAATAAATAAATAAAATCTTCAAAACCAAAGACCCCACTAAAAAGGAGAATTACAGACCAATACCCCTAATGAACATGGATGTGAAAATTCTCAATAAATATTAGCAAATCAAATCCAACAGTACATTAAAAGAATCATTTACCATGATCAAGTGAGATTTATTCCTGGGCTCAGGGGTGGTCTAATATTTGCAATACAATCAACATGATATACCACATTAATAAAAGAAGGGATAGGAACCATATGATCCTCTGAATAGATTCAGAAAAAGCATTTAACAAATTAAAGAATGGATTAAACAAATCCATTCTTGATAAAAATCGTGAACAAAGCAGAGATAGAGGGAACATACCTATATCATAAAGGACATATACAAAAGACCTACAGCCAAAGTCATCCTCAAGGGGAAAATCTGAGAACTTCTCCCCTAAGGTCAGGGATAAGGATTCCCGCTCTCATAGTTCAACATAGTACTGGAGGTCCTACTCTCAGCAATCAGACAACAAAAGAAATAAAAGGCATCCAGATTGACAAGGAAGAAATCAAACTTTCATTATTTGCCAATGACACGATACTCTACATAGAAAACCCAGAAGACTCCACCAAAAAATTGCTAGAACTGATACATGAATTCACTAAAGTCACTAAAGTCACAGGATACAAAATCAACATATAGAAATCTGTTCAATTTCTATGCACCAATAATGAAGCAGCAGAAAGAAATCAGTCAATCCCTTTACAGTTGCACCAAAAGTAACAAGATATCGAGGAATAAACCTAGCCAAAGAGGTGAAAGATCTGTACTGCCACTTTCCAACGGCCACTTGCAGCTTTCTAAAGGTGCACAGGAGAACAATGAGGCACAAACAAGTTAGCTTCAAGAGAAAGGGAGCAGGGGTCAGGAGTTGAGAAGACTGCCACCCAGAACAACTTCTCAGTCCCTTATTTATTAGATACAAGATAACAATCAATGAAGGAGATTATAGATAAGCAAGATATGCCTGATCAAGCGGTATAGGTTTGTGGTTGAGTAAACGCATTTGAAGGAATCATCTAATTAACTACAGGTGATCACAGGAGAAGGGGAGATAACAGAAAAAAGCAGAGGGCATTCCACCCTGAGCGGGCTGGGCTGCTCGGCTTCAAGGATGTATATCATCCTCTCCCCAAGAGGCCTGTTGCTGGTACATGTTCAAACATGTCTGGTCAGTACATTATTCTGAGGGACGGTTACGCTTTACTGTGAAAACTGTAAAACACTGATGAAAGAAATTGAAGAGGACACAAAGAAATGGGAAAACAGTCCATATTCATGGATTGAAAGGACAAATATTGTTAAAATGTCTGTATTACCCAAAGCATTCTATCAAAATACCATCAGCATCTCAGTAGAACAAACAACCCTAAAATGTGTATGGAACCACAAAAGACACTGAATAGCCCAAACAATCTTGAAAAAGAAAAGCAAACCTGCAGGCATCACAATTCCAGACTTTTAAGTTATATTACAAAGTTGTAGTAATCAAGACAGTCTGGTACTGGCACAAAAACAAGACACATAGATCAATGGAACAGAATAGAGAACCCAGAAATAAACCCACAACGAGATGGTCAGCTAATCTTAGACAAAGGAGGCAAGAATATGCAATGGGAAAAAGACAGTCTCTCCAACAAATGGTGTTGGGAAAACTGGACAGCAACATGCAGAAGAATGAAAGTGGACAACTTTCTTATACCATAGAAAAAAATAATTCAGAATGGATGAAAGACCTAAATGTGAGGCAGGAAACCAGTAAGATTTTATTTTTAAGTAATCTCTACACCCAACATGGCATTCTAATTTTGAGATCAAGAGCCACATGCTGTGCAGAGGCAGCCAACATCCTAATCTTTTTTTTAGTAACAATAAAAACAAAGCAACAAGAGCAGAAAACATTTCAAATAGAAATTCTAAAGGAAATAAAAGGATTTAATAGATTTGTGTTTAAAATTTGATATAGATGCTCAGAACAGTCTTTTGAGTTTTATGGCTTTGTGAGATAAGAGTACACTTATTTTTTGAAATATAATAATAATAAAAGGTAAATCATGTCTATTTTCAATTTTCAAAACATAATAGGAGATTTATAATTATAAATTTTAGAAATATAAAATTCATGATATGGCTAATATAGTTTGTGGATATAATAGAGAAATGATATGAAAGAACAATAATTTTTTCTTCTCATATTTTAAGAAATTAAGCCCTACTGGGGCTCCTTGGTGGCTCAGTGGGTTAAAGCCTCTGCCTTCGGCTCAGGTCATGATCCCAGGATTCTGGCTCGGGCTCTCTGCTCGGCAGGGAGCCTGCTTCCTCCTCTCTCTCTCTGCCTGCTTCTCTGCCTACTTGTGATCTCTGTCTGTCAAATAAATAAATAAAATAAAATCTTAAAAAAAAAAGAAATTAAGCCCTACTTAATAAATCAATAAATGGTGTATATCTTTATACTTTCTAAAGTTACCAAAACAAAACAATAGTCAAAACTAAGAAAAATTAGATAAGGGAGAATATAGCAGTAGATAGAGCAGTGTGAATTAAATAGGGAAGTAGAGATTTAGAATATTATTTAGTTTGAGATATATTTCTTGAAAATGAATAAACACTGAAAAGTCATTACTGCCAAAATCCTGGGCTAAAAATGGAAGCAGATGGGAAAGCTACTAGCTTTTATTTTATAACCTTCCATGACACTGAATGTTATCCCCACATGCATGTATTATTTTGAATTAAAAGATATCTCTGTTTAGATTAGATTTATGAGGTATATAGATGGAGGTGACAATGAGTTTTCATGGCACAGTGGAAAGTGTGTTTGAGTACCCTTGAAGAAAAATGGATTTTAGTTGTATCTGTGTCTTAACTAGCCACTAGATTCTGGATACATTTCTTAATCTTTTTGTATCTTACTTTCCTTTCATGAAAATATAATAAGTACAGAATAGCTATATATTTTTCCTATCTTATTTACAATGTAATATTCAATATCCACAAATGTGCTTTAAAAAGCATATAGTGTAATCTAAACTAACTGGTGATGTTTTACGCAGTTTCAGTCTATAGTTTTTCTCTTCTCATTCTTAGCTCTATTATATTCACAAATCTTGTGGTTTCAGGTAAGAGATTTGCTGCCTAAATAAATTACTCTTTCACTGTAAGAAAAGACATGTGTGGCATTGTGTCTTATACAGCATGTAAAGCTAGTACTGTTTAGGCCACTGACTAAATTAAATATACTTATGTACCAAAAAATAAAAATGTTGCCAGAAATCATAAGACAGTATCTAAAATAGGCATGTATTTTAGGGAAGAATATGTGAATGCTTTGGCAACATTTATAAAGGAATAAATTAGATCCTATAACTGGGCATTGGCAATGCTTTCTATAATATCTCAATGTTATGGACATAGAAGGGAGTTATTGTATTAGCAGCTACTATTTTATTGTCATTTGAATTAAAATAATTAGGTCTTCTAAAATGATATGATGTAGTCCTATAAGGAATCACAGTGTCTTGATACACTTTACATTCTATTATAAACCTTAAAGTAAAAAACATGAAAGTGTCATAATCAGTACTTATAGGTATTCAACAACTATTACATATGACAATTATATGTAACATGTTAATAATATATATTAAAATATTTAACAATTACATATTTATTATATAATATAGTTAAAGTATTAGTAAGCTAATACCTTACATATATATGCATGCATATATTTGCATAGATATAAAATGCCAACCATATGTCAAATATGTCAGGACTTAGAAACGAGATTAATTAATCATCTTTTGGGGGCTACAAAGAATAAAATAAGGAGGATGACAATATAGATAACCATAAGTGCCCCAGGACATAAACCAACTTTTTCATAGTGTATGGCAGTTGACATTTATTATTTTAACCTCATCAGAGTTTTAATGAGATTAAAATTTGTCATTGAAAACATACTGAGGTCTGTAGAGTGGGAAATGTGGATTCATCTCCCTAAGACCATGTATACACAATTACTTAATAGTCATGTCGAGTATGTAGAACCAAATGCACAGAATTAACATTCCTATTATAACTAATTAACCTGAAGAAACACTTTGACCTCATAAAATATGGCAAACTTATGATATATGACAAAATTTGGATTCTGAAAATAGACACTTCTAATTTATTGATTCACTAGGACATCACAATCCTTCTGCTACCTGGGTGAGACTGTGGTGTACAAGTGCTTTAAAACTGATATGTTTTTCTTCCCTGATCTGTGCTTTTCCTGATTCATGTTGCCAATAATTTAACTCTTTACAGCCACAGAAACTCCTTTAATAAGATGGACTTTTATGCAGGAAAAATATGTTTAGAGCATCACTTTTGTATGTGTTTTATTCAGTTTCCTCTGGTGTAGTCTATGTGTCATAATACTTTCTCAGCACTATTTTCAAGAAAATTTGTTTTTGTGTTATTCTGTATTACAAATAATATGTACAGCTTCAACATATGTTGCGCTTATCATTATGAATCAGAGTTTATTATTATCTCTATGAATGCTTTCTCTATTTTAATTCATGTATTATGTGTTAATACATGCCCTCAAATAACTATATTCATGAATTCATATGATGCTTTTGTTCTGAAATAGTTCGCAGCAAATACCTAAAAACTTGAATTAAAAACCAAAATCATCTACTGTCCTGAAGAGTTTGATATGCCTTTATATGAATATGTAGATCCAGCATTTTGAGTCTAAAGGAGAAATATGTAATTCATGTATTTCTTTTTTTATCCCAAGGCTGTTTTTAATCCCTACTATTGTTGTTTTTGATACTGATAGTATTAATAGGAAGGATGGCCATCATAGATAGTCACATAATTGGTTTTACAAAGAATCTCACCACCACTAGAATCTGAATAGTCAATTCAATTTGTTATATAACCAAAATTAACTTTGTATTTTTTCTAGAATACAATTAACACCATAAAACCTATGGCATTAAAAAATATTAACTTCCTCAATAAGCTGGTCTTGTAAACAACTGCAAAATTTATGGTTTCTTATCCACTTTGTAATCACCTAGTAGTGTAAAAAAAATCACTGAAATTATCCAGTCCAGATTAGGTGTTGCCACGGTATACAAAATTGAAGAGGAATTTAATTATTAAAATAGGTGAACTTTAAAAAAAAAAAAAAAGATTTTATTTATTTATTTATTTGAGAGTGACTACGAGAGAAAGCATGCGTGGTTGGGGCAGGAGGCAAAGGGAGAGGGAGAGGCAGAGGGAGAGGGAGAAGCAGATTCCTCACTGAGCAGGGAGCCCCAAGGTAGGACTGGATCCCAGGACCTGAGATCAGGACCTGAGCCAAAGGCAGATGCTTAACTGACTGAGCCACCCCAGGTGCCCCTAAAATTGATGAACTTTGAAAAAGTTCTAGGCTCAAAGAGTGAAGAAGAAAAATTTTCATTATAAAATATTAATACTACAACTCCCAAAACTAAGATTAAAGGTAAAAAAAGAACATTTTGTTAGAAAAAGAGCAAACTACTTGGTTTGAATGCTGCATTATGGAGCGTGTTTGGGTTTATGCAGTACTTAAAGCTTACTGCTGAATAATCAAGTTCAATAAGATGGGTATAAAATCGTCCTCCCTTATCTGCAGGAATATATTGCATTACCCCCAGTGAATACCTGAAACTACAGATATTACTCAACCCTATATGTACTGTATTTTTTCCTATGCATACATTCCTATCATAAAGTTTAATTTACAAAGTACATCAGCAAGAGATTAACAGCAATAATTAATGATAGAATAGTTGCAGCAATATATTGTGATAGTTGTTATGTGAATGTGATCTTTCTCTCCCTCTCAAAATATCTTATTGTCCTGTACTCATCCTTCTTCTGGTGATGATGCGAGATGATAAGATGCCTATGTGATAAGATGAAGTGAGATAAATGATGTAGGCATTGTGGCATAACATTTGGCTACTACTGACCCCTGACCATATATCAGAAGGAGGACCATCTGCTTCTAGATCAAGGTTGATCACAGGTGAAACCACAGAAAACAAAACTGTGAATGAGAGGGATTACTGCACATGATCTAGAAGTAGCAAGTTGTTCCTGGAAAGACTGCTAGCTTAGTAGACTAGATAATAGTGGAAGTAAAAGTATTTATCTGCAAGAAGGGGAATTGTCCTTCCTCTACCTTCAAAGCAAGTCCCAGGTGTTTCTTATATGCAGGAATATAAGCCATGCTGGATTGGCTTTATGATGATGAAGATGTTCATCTAGGTCATGGTAAATGCTATGTTTCTCGAAGCACCTTTTGCATGGGCATTCCATGTAAATTAACTGCTGTAAAAATCATGCAACTATCCAAATGTCCATATCAGATTTGTTGTCTCAGCCTCCTCTTATTAGTTATAAAGATGTTTAAAAAATTAGGGCGATTCACAAGAGAATGGGAAAAGAAAGAATATTTATATGGTTATTAAGAAATGGACTGTCGAGGAGACATGGATGGGATTGAAATGCAGCACTATCAGAGGTGAGGTGGACTGATTGGGGACTTTTACCATTTAATGGCCTAAACAAATCACTCTATGTAATGCAGTTTGAAGGAATTTTTAAAGGTAAAGACGAAAATGGAAATGAGACACCTGACCTCAAATTATCACGATTAAATTAATCAGGCAGAGGATTGACAAAGGGACCAGGCTCCTTTGGCCCAATGTCTGCCATATGCACCTGTGTGGGTAAAATGGCCAGGGGTAGAAAAGAAGAAATCCTTCTGAGGCTCCTTGACATGGGACCCCAATGAACTGTGATTCCAAACCTTTAATGAAGACCTAACAGGGCTACAATTAGATTGAAAGGATATATATATGCAACCGTTGATGAATTAAGGTGAAAATTTGGATAAAAATTGCTTTAGAGAAGATGGTTGCCAGTATAAAAATCATGGGACAAGCTGCATTCTCTTTTTTTTTTTAATTTTTTTATTTTTTATAAACATATGATTTTTATCCCCAGGGGTACAGGTCTGTGAATCACGAGGAATGGTATTCAGCAGAAAATGATTTGTTTACTAGAATGAGGAGATTTGAGGGAATTCTTTTCTGGGAGGAAGACACTACCATGACTCAAATTTTCCTTGAAGCCTGAATGGTGTATCCTTCCATGAAACACTTTCTGTTTCCTATTATTACTGTTCTTTACTCATTTTCAGAAGGATAGAGTAACTCTTCTCATCATGAGTCATACTTTTCAAGAATTACGGTGGTATCTAGTGCCTTCCATCTTACTATCGTATATTAAGATCTTTCACTCTCCTCTCTTATTACTTGAGCTTGTTTCTACTTCCTCAACATCACATCACAGAGGCATGGAATGCTCCAGTAGAATGCTGCTTCCATCCCAGAAAAAACTATTCATCTGACAAGTAAACACTCAAGTTGTTTTAGACAAATCTGTAGTATAAAATTGCCTCTCTTAGTTTCATTACATCACGTAATTCCAAATTCCTTCATAGAAAAACAGGTTTTCATTTTTTTTTAAAGATTTTTATTTATTTGAGAGAGAGAGAGAGAGAGAGTGCACATGCATGCTCTTGAGTGGGGGGAAGAGCGAAGGGAGGGAATCTCAAGCAGAGTCCGTGATGAGCATGGATCCTGATGCAGGGCTTGATCTGACAACTCTGAGTTCAGGATCTGAGCCAAAACCAAGAGTTGGGTGTTCACTGACTGAGACACCCAAGTGCCCCCAGTTTTCATTCTTATATCTGAATCTAATATTCAATGAGCATTAATTTTCTGTTGTTGCTGTAACAGATTTAGGTGACTTAAAACAACACAGATTTATCCAGTTAGAGTTATGGAGGCCAGAAGTCTGAAATTAGTTTGGGCTAAAATCAAGGTGTTTGCAGGGTTGTTTTCATCTGGACAATCTAGGAAAGAGTACATTCCCTTGCCTCATAAGGCTTCTTTCTGTAGACTGCCTGTATTTCTTGGCTCATGTCTGCTTCTTCATATCGTTCTAACTTCTGTTGTCACATTTGCTGCTTCTTCGTTTGCCCTCATTCTTTGGCCTTCTTAAAAACCCTTGTGAGAATATTTAGGGCCAACCCAGATAATATCCAGGGTAATTATGCAGAAAAGAAGATAATCTTGGAATTATACAAGATAATTATCCAGGAAAATCTCCCCATCTCAAGGTCCTTAATTTAGTTACATTCATAGGTCTGTTGCTATATAAGGTGACATTCACAGGTTGTGGAGATTGTGAGGTGAACACATTAGGGGACAATTATTCAACCCATCATACCAATATCATAATTTAAATTTGTTTATATCAGTGTTTTGAACTATTTAAATTTCTACTTTCTACTTTTTCCTTGCTTTTTATAGGCAAAGTATACAGATGTTCCATGAGTCTCTTTATCTATTTTATAACATGATTTTCAGTTTATGTGCAATCCACACATATCTGGCATTTACTGCTAGTGAGGAAAAAGAGAATGGAAAGCACTAAAACAGTGTCATCAATCTTTCTTCTTTAGTAATGAGATGCAAGTGACTTCTGACTTCTTGGTTGATTATCTATTTGGAATGTTAAAAAAAGTCTTCTTAAACTCTGGCCAACTTAGATTTTGAAGCTGCTGTTTATGTGACTCATTTCTTCCCCTGCCTCATTAGTTTCCATCTATTCAACCCATATTACATGAAATTTATCATCAAATTAACATTAATTAGTTACCTCTCCCAAATACTCCCTTTATTATTCATCTAGGCATTTTCCTGTCACCTATTTGACACTATGGTAAATTAACATTTCTAAAGTAGCAAGTATTTTAGAAATATCTAGTTTTATCAGTCAGAAGAAGTGTCTGGAAGGGCTGCTTATATGATAAATAATTTTAATAAGTAATAAAATGTTGAAACCCTCCTTTCCCAAATCAAGTGAGTAAAATCTTAAATCTGTATCACAGTGGGTATAAGATAATTTGTGGGACTTTTAATCTGTGATATTTCCAGCTTTAGAAATAGTTGGTACTAATATGCTTATCTTAGCAATTAATTCTCTGAAAAGACCCTGATGCCATAGAAATAGCTTGGGTTTTACAACCAGATACACAAAGGGATTGTCTACATCTACACTCACTTTTTGGATGACTTGGCAAAATTCCTACAGTCTTTGTATCTCAGTTTTCTTTTCTGCAAAATGGAGTTAACAAATACTACCAAATGTTGTAAAGTAATTTTAAAGGGTTGAAGACATAATGGGTATAACCACTCTGTCACAACATAGATATTCAAAGAAAGTTCATTTCTTCCAGATTCATTATCATTACAAAATTTATAATTTGGTAACAGATATTGTCTTTCCTAGACCAAATAGGCCTGGTGGATTGCAGAAGGGAGAGGAAATGTTCTAAAACTTGTTGGTAAATAACAATACCTTTACTGATTACAATAGGTTTCCTTAATGTAATCATAAGAATATGTTAGTTAGTTAGTTAGCCATATTATGGCTTTGAAAATGTCTTTCATGCAATATAATTACTCTTTTTTTAAAACAGATTTTATTTATTTATTTGACAGAAAGAGATCACAAGTAGGTAGAGAGGCAGGCAGAGAGAGAGAGAGAGAGAAAGGAAGGGAAGCAGGCTCCCTGCTGTGCAGAGAGCCTGATGTGGGGCTTGATCTCAAAACCTGAGATCATGACCTGAGCCGAAGGCAGAGGCTTTAACCCACTGAGCCATCCAGGCGCCCCAACAATATAATTACTCTTTTATCTGGTTTTCTGCTATTACTGTTTGGAAAAAAATCAACCAATTACATTGAATTGAATTTTCTTAAATCATTAGTTTATAAGTATTATATGCCGATAAAGAAACGTTTCTGTTTACTAAATGGTATCTGATGACCACTTTTATAGAAGCTTGATTATTTAAACACAAATGAAAAATTATGAAAGTGTATTTAAAATAGTAAAATAACTTGATTTAAGTATAAGCTTTTCTACATATTTTAGCCATAGTATTACTAAAGTTAAAAATGTCAGAGAATCTAAGTGGAACCACAATATGTTAAAAAATTGAATTTTAATCTAAAGTCACTATTAAAAAAGAAGACAAATATTGAAAAAATAATATGGGAAATACTATATTTATGTTTATACTCAAGTAAATTTTACTTAATTTCAATAATATTTTTACAAAGCAATAAATCAGATTAATTGGTCTGGCATACAGTGTAGAAGAAAAAAGAACGAGTTAGTCAGTTTACATTTTCTTCCATTCTCATCTCTATCAGTCCCTATTTGATGTCATTTTCTTAGACAGGTAATGCTTATAATGAGACTTACAATGATCCTTTTACCATAACAATATTACAGATTTTACTGTGACATTAAATAATTACTAGTTCATGCTGCATTTTTCTCTTAGACTATATAATCACTAGATGATAGTTTTTGTGCATTCTCTAAAAACTTCTAGAACAATTCTGAGTTCTGAGAGTAAATTATTCATGTTCACATGATATTAAGTTGAGATATCTGATATTTTAATTCTTTTTTTTTTTACGTGAATCCCAGCCAAAAAATATTTATTTATTTATTTATTTATTTATTTATTTATTTATTATAAACATGTATTTTTATCCCCAGGGGTACAGGTCTGTGAATCGCCAGGTTTACACACTTCACAGCACTCACCAAAGCACATACCCTCCCCAATGTCCATAACCCCATCCCCCCTTCTCCCAACCCCCCTCCCCCCAGCAACCCTCAGTTTGTTTTGTAAGATGTTTTAATTCTTAATCTCAAATTTGGTAGATTTTATCTTCAGTATGATAAAATTAGACACTTTTAAAAATAATATTTCTGACAATATTCTTGTCCAAAAAGTCGTCATATAGAAAAATACAATGGGTTGGATCCCTAAGTTGAGGATATGTCTTACACTGGGCTTGAAACAAGTGGTATTCTGATTTGCAGTAAAAGAAAAGCCTCTAGACTTCTGGCTGTCATCACCTCCATTTAAATGTTTTAAACATTAGTTTCATTGTTAAGGGCAAAATGGTAGTTAATTGTTAACATTTGGGGTTGCGAACATTTAGCCAGCTATTGTGATACATCTTTCTTTTATCTTTTCTCTTTTGCTTTGAAAAACTACACTATGAAGTATGAATTAATAATATCCTATTGTATAAAAAGAGACTTTTTTTTTTTTTGTAATGGTCACATGAATGGCATAAAGCAAAGAGCCCTGACAGTGTTACACATTTGAAAATTCATCCAATTATATTAGTGGTACTCAAAGTGTGGTATTTGGAACTCTTAGGGAACCCTGATGTCTAAACTAGTTTCCTAGTAATTCTCAGACATTATTTGCCTTTTTCACTATGCTGAAATCACACTGATAATGAAAAGGCAATGTTGGGTAATACTGCTGATTCCTTACCATGAATCAAGGCAGTGGGCACACTGTGCAAGTATTATTGTATCCTTTACTACCATGCACTTGTGGAAAATAAAAAAACAAGAAAGAAACAAAAGCAAAATGCCAGTTTGACTTTATAATATCCTTGATGAAGCTTTAAAATTGATCATTTCTATTAAACTTCATCCTGTGAGTATATGTCATTTTAATATTCTCTGTGATAAAATGAGAAGTCCACAGAAAGAAGCCTTGATGCATATTGAACAATGATGCAAGAGAAACACTTGCTTAAGTGTGCAACTCCCAAGGTGCCCTAGCTACTTCTTTTCATGCTACACAATTTTTACTTGAAAGAATGATTGAAAGACAAACTATAACCATTAAGATCAGGATATTTTGCTGACATTTTCTTGGAAAATACATTAACTCTATCTATCCTTTCAAGGAAAACAAAGGAGACTATTTGTTGCCAATAATTAAAGTTGAGCTTCTAAGCAAAACATAAACATTTTGACAAACTTTTAACCACTTACCTAAGCTTGAGAGCTCCCTAATGCTTAAAATGTTTCTGATTACCGCAGTGGCTATATTATCAAATTTGATCTTCCAATATTGTACAATGAAAATTTTCAACTTCTGGAAGATCTCTATAATGTAGTGACCTAATACATTTCAAATGAGCAGAGCCTTATATTATAACCTATGCATGGGGAAAGGATTCATTCAAAGTGCAAGATAGGTCAATAGATTTTAACATAATAAAGTAGGAAAAGTTGATTGATACGGCTTCAGATTCCATACTAGAATTAATCCTTAGAACTTACTTGTAAAGTTTTGATGTTCCATCAATAAAGAATATCCATAGTTATTTAGAGAAACGAATAATAAAATACCTCTTCCCTTTCTGAGTGAGTTTGGGTATTCCTATACTTCAGAAGAAAATAAAATTTTAAGACAGTGGAATGCAGAAGTGTTTATGAAAATTTGGCAGTCTTTTATCTAGCCAGATATATAAGAGATTCACAAGATTATAAACAATGCTGCTCTTCTCACCATTTTTGGTTTTGTTTTATTTTTTTAAGATATATTTATTTATTTGAGAAAAGAAGAGTGCAAGCAGGTGCATGTGTGCACGTGAAGGGAAGGGTAGAAGGAGAAAAATCTTTAAGCAGACACCCCACCGACTGTAGAGCCCTAAGAGGGGTACCATCTCAGGGCCCAAGAGATCATGACCTTAGCTGAAACCAAGAGCCAGGCACTCTACCAGCTGAGCCAGGCACCCCATCACCATTTTCGGTTTTGAAGAATATTATGTTTTCTTTTTCCATAAGTAGTGATATTTATGTAGACATGGAAGAGGTTATGATATTTAGTTTTAAATCAATTAATAAATAAATGTATTTTAACTGTTCAGTTTTAATCTTAAATACATGTAATTTAATTCCACAGAAACTTTGCAGTACAAAGCACCTGTAGGTTTAGAAAGGTTGAGAATTGTTATACTCATGGCAAGAGAACAGTTTATAGAGATTCAGGTAAAGAGGCAGAGAAAGAAGCTAAGAGGTGAACAGTAGGGGTTCAATTTGTGACATCAGTAGCAAAAAGATGGGGACAGTTTCAGTGGTATTTAAATAAAGACAAAACAGGAATTTTTCATCAATTCATTGTGAAACATGAAAGAAAGGAAGAATCAGGAATGATCCAGAGTCATCTAGCATGAATGAGGCCTCAATGGATAGTGACACCATATACTAAAATAGAAGCATAATCTCTTCCAGTCCCGACCAGGTGGTGGGTATTATAGAGGGCACGGATTGCATGGAGCACGGGGTGTGGTGCAAAAATAATGAATACTGTTATGCTGGAAATAAAAAATAAAAAAAAAAAATAATAAAAAAAAAAGAAAATAGGAATGTAAGTTCAACAAATAAAAAAAAAAAAAAAATAGAAGCAAACGCAGGTCCTGTGAGTGGGAAGAGGAGGGAGGGTAAGCTAGTGTAGAGAAGAATTATGAGTTCAAATTCAAAAGAAGTGAATCCCTTCTTTGGTTACATCCCATTCTTTATTGCCTCTACATGAACTATCACTCACAGTAATTTATCACAATTTAAAACCATTCCTGCTCTCCTGCTGTTGAAGACTTTCCAACAAAAATTTAGGCAAAACCAATCTCTTTCAGAATCTTATTCTTGAAACTCATTATTCTTGAAACTTATTCACCCCTTGGCTCCAGGAATCTGCTCCCTCTTGGGATTTTTGTCCTCTTACTCTTGCAGTCTTATCCTGCTCTAACTATGTATCAATTATTGGTTATATTAAAGACTTGAGTTAACTTTGTGCTTAACCTGCATGTGCGTCATTTAGCTACCTCTTCAAAGTATGGAGAAATGAGGTCAACAGATAGCTTTTAGATTTCAGCTCCTTTAGTGTCTGCCTCAGGTCAGACCACTGGTTCAGAGAGCACACTATTCCCAAGAAAGCCTATTTCTGATGACTGAACAAGGCAAGACTATAAATGCTCACCCATTTCAGTTCAGTGCTGGTAAGTAGTTCTTACAGGGGAAAAAAAAAAAAAATCCCTGCCAGTCTACCTCTGGCTTTGTTAGGAATATATTGAATTTCAACTTCTCCCTCTGCTCAACCCTACTCCCTCCCCACTTTTTCACAGATATTGGGCTCCCAAACTGCATCTCAACATCTGCTTCCAGAGAATAAAACCTGTAGAAGTTGATTTTGGGAGTGGCCCTAGGAGTAGGTTACAAGACAAAATTTTGTAGCTAGATGATACATGACCCAGTTGGCACTGCGAAAACCTCATCATCAACATTTTCTGGCACAAGATGAAAGTCCAGTTCTTAAAACATTTATTGCTGGTGAATTGGGAGAGTAACCTTTGAAAGGAGGATAGAGCAAGTTTGATATGTCTTTCATTTCAAATTTATTACATGAAAAGTTACCTAGAAGAACAATGGGATTGAATGCATTTTGCTAAACTACACTCAACTACACTAACTCAATAGAAAATAATATATATTGTTAAAGAAAATTAATAAAAGGTTGAAAACCAAGAGGAAAGGCCAAAGGGTTTCTTTGTAAAATGAATGAAACCTTCCTCTCCTTCAGTAGAGAAGCAAAGAAATCTGAGAACAAAGGTAAAGACATAATAATGGTTGAGTGGCTTGACTTTACAGAACAATGTCTTTAACCAAAGCTGGTCTACCATTCCAAAGTCAGGGCTCTAGTTGGGAATATATGGGGTTTTGATAGCTGCAGTGGGATATCTAGGTAGATGTCTCCAAAGATTGTGACCACCCACCTCCTCTGAAACTTCTGAGCCTGTAGAATTAGCCCACCACTTCCTCCAAGAACTAGAACTCCAAAGTTGTTAGGAAAAATTAGGAAAAGCCCTAGAAATTAAGAGTGCTCTTCTTATGCTACTTTGTGTCATTAGATCTATAATAAGGGGTAATTCACAGTATAACTTAGATAGGATATAAAAGTCCTAATATAAAGGAGGAAAGAAATAAACTTCAAAAGAGCTAGAAAACCTAGATATCATATACCAGCACGGGTAGGGGGAATTCCTGTGTGAGTGGGTTCCTGGTCTGTGAAACCAGAGTAGAAAATTGGGAGGGGAAGAGTTGGTTGACTTGAAGCACTGTCCCAAGATATAGGATTTTACCTCCTGGGAAGGACCCCAGGAAAAGCTGTGATTTCACTACTAAAATGACACCTAGAAGAAAATAAAACATGATAACAAATTTTGATTAAAGTTGAAATGTCAAAGCTGCAATAAGAAAGGTTGGAGGAAGGGAATAAAAGGCTCAAGGAATTTGACATGCTAGAATGAATATACTATCTATAGAGGGAAGGTGCAGTAAAAGATGATTTTTCACCATAAAGCTAGGAGGTCATACTATTCTTAAAGTTATAAGGTTTTCAATGAGAAGAGGAACACCTTTTTTTTTTTTTTAAGATTTTATTTATTTGTTTGACAGACGGAGATCACAAGTAGGCAGAGAAGCAGGCAGAGAGAGAGGAGGAAGCAGGCTTCCCGCTGAACAGAGAGCCAGATGCGGGGCTCGAACCCAGGACTCTGGGATCATGACCTAAGCTGAAGGCAGAGGCTTAACCCACTGAGTGACCCAGGTGCCCCGAGAAGAGGAACACTTTTACTACTCAAAAGATCATGGGTTGCTCTCCTCTCTAGGCAAGGGCTAATGGTATTAAAAACTTACTGAAGAACTGGGCTGGAAATCATTAAAAATTGTGAAAACCCTGAAACAATAGAAGACATGTGGTGGTGCTTAACCACTAGAAAGCAAGTGGATACAATTGTCACAATGAGTGTCAGAGTCAAGTGGCTGCCAAGAGGGCCTCAGTACAAGGTCATGCTTAATAGAACATAATCACGTTAGGGAGACACCCAAAGATTTTAAATTTATTTTGGAATCTGTGGGCATCTTGAATATCAAAATAAAATAGGGGACTAATGTATAATTATACTAATATATACTAATGTATACTAAGGTATACTAATGGATAATGGATAATGTAGTTATCCAAAATATACTTGTTGGTTTTATGATTGACATTTGTATGATAAAGTTTTTGTGTTTGGAATATTAGGTAGAAAAGAGTTGTCAATGTTTATGAATTACAGTGGAGAATGAGCAGAGACAGGAAGAGCATTTAGGATGCCTAACAATAAATGAAGATACAAGGAGAAATGAGCTTCCAGTAGGGCTGACAAGGGAATTAAAAGAAGTGGGATGGAAATACACAAAAGCTTTATAAGAGAAAAATAATAATTGGCTACTCCATAATTTGAAAGTAGTAACGATGGAAAAATAATGAAGAGTAATGGGAAATCAAATATGAAGTTAGTTATTGCAAGCTAAATTAACTGGGATAATAAAACGAGTAAAAATTAGTCTTATTTTATTCACTCAACACATATTTATTGCATGACTTTTCAGTGCCATTCCCTATGCTAAAATGTCAGTATTGAAATTACACTCCCTAGTGATGAAATAAGAAGTTAAAAAAGGAACAAATGTTAAGGAAGAACTCCTATGTCTTTCTTAGAGCAGTTAAAAAATCCTTTTTAGGAGTAAAAGGGTAACAATTTTTTTTTTTATAGTAGTGGTACACTGGTACACAGAAAACAACTAAATTATTCTGGATTAAATATTGAAAACATTTCAGATTACAAAAAGCAAACAGAAAACCCCCTGCCCACACCTCCCTGCTTCCTGTAGTATATATGTTGAAATGTCCTAGCTTTAGGTAATACTACTTACTTCACTGCTTTATTAAATAAAGAACCAGTACTTTTTTTATATGTTTCACATGAATTTGTTTTTACATTCTAATGATATTTACTTTCCATAAATGGTTGAGGCGTATTTTGGGGGGTAGGTATGAGGTATATTTTATAGTTTATATCCAACTCAAAATTTTCTATGAGAAGGCCTACTTGATGTACACATTTAATATACATAGAATAATAAATGATCTTGTTACAAGTTAATATAAGGACTCTTGTTGAAGTCAATACATAAAAAGGATTTATAGTAAACTTAGAAAACAATTACCAATGTGGTACAAAATTGTGAGTCTTTTTTTTTTAAAGATTTTATTTATTTATTTGACAGAGATGACAAGCAGGCAGAGAGGGAGGCAGAGAGAGAGGAGAAGACATGTCACTGAGGAATTAACTTATGTCTCTTTAAAATTTTTTTGTGGATCAGGGGTGCCTGGGTGGCACAGTGAGTTGGGCATCCAACTCTCAGTTTTAGCTCAGGTCATGATCTCAGGGTTCTGATCTCAGGGTTGTGAGATTGAAACCCACATAGGGCTCCATGCTCAGCATGGAGTCTGCTTGTGTCCCTCTTTTTCTCTCCTTTTGCCCTTCCACACCATGCTTTTTCTCTCTAAAATAAACAATTTTTTAAAAAAAATTATGTTGATCAAATTCCTTTTTACATATGATCTAAGTGTAGAAAACATAGGTATTTTGATTACTGTGTTTTAAACTATTTAGATGAAACTTAAATAATTTATAGTTAATATACATGCATAATCGAATAATAAAATCTCATAATTTTAGCATCTATTTTGTGCAAATGTTGCATATACATTTTTTAAATTTTCCAACACTGTACAGGACATAGTATAATTTTCATCTAGCAGGCATAGAAAATGAAGTCCAGAGCATTGTATGACTTTATCACATCAAAAAGCTACTAAGAAGCAGAGACGTCTTTTTTTAAACTTCTTTTTCATTTAATTTTTAAGATTTTATGTTTAAGTTATACCAAACAATTATTTCTGTATTCCTTAACAGTCATTAATTAAGTGCTTACTATTGTGAAAATGCTGCCCTAGATTTGAGATACAGTAAGGATGCCCACTTTCAAAGACACTGAGATCTGATTCTATTCTATAAACTTGGTTTCTGGTTGATTCATACCAGAATTACCTTGCTTACCTGCAAAAAAGTGGAGACTATGGCTCCAAAGAATTAGGATCTCAGAAAGCAAGTTCATGGGATTTATATTTTTACCTTAAACCTCAGATGACCTGTATACATATTATAATTTCAGAAACACTGACAGTACTAGAAAATGGATGAAAGTGCATGCTGTGTGAATACCAAAATGGTGAATTTGCTCTTTTACATTAGATAGAAATGAAACATCTTTGCAGCCACTCTGAACTACAAATACGAATATTTTTCTCGTGTTTCCATATGAAGAAATGATCTAGGAAATCCAGATTATATCTCCCAAAGATAAAATTTCTGGTGAGTCAGGATTCGGTCTTTTCAGTTGAATCCTCTTAAACTTTTTCTGTGATGACATAATCATTTTTGAAAATCCAAATGGATGTAGGTCCTTTATTTGCCGATGTCAATATTTTCACTGGAAGATATTCAAGAAGTAAAATAGCCATGCACTTTTTTTTTCTCAGTTTTTCAGGCTTTTGAAAACATTAGTATCAACTGAAATTCATGAGAATTTAGTCATAAAGAACTCTTAATTACAAAGTTTAGGCAAGGGCACCTAGGTGGCTCAGGTTGGTTAAGTGTCTGCCTTCAGCTCAGTCATGATCTCCTGTGATCAAGCCCTGAGTTGGGCTCCCTGCCCAGTGGGGAGCCTGCTTCTCCCTCTCCTTCTTCCCCTGCCCCCTCCAACCGTTGCTCTCCCTCAAACAAATAAAAAAATAAAATCTTTATAAAACAAAACAAAACAAAATCTGAGGCAGGACATGAGTGAACTTGTATTTTTTCATATAGGCTTTTTAGTTTTGAAGACCATAAAGATGCTGCTAATTATTTAAAAAGATCCCTTTCCCCTAATGCTGGGCATTAATGAGGCTGCATTTTCTAATCTTTCTTATTACTGGTATGACCTTGAAACTGAGTTCTAACCATGAACTAAGAAAAGGAAGGGATGTTTGCCACTTGCAGGCCAGGATTCTGAAAACTTGCTCCTTTGCTTTTCCATACTCTTTTCCTTCTCTGTTTGACAAAGATGGAAATCCACAGAACTAATGTGTAACTAATGTGTAAACTAATGTACTAAAGTAAGCCTAGACTGCTACCAACCATTTTTCTATTCTGTAAACAAACAAAAAACAAAAAAAGCCCTCTGTGTTCAAACCTTTACAACTGTCGGGATTGATCTATCTTAATGCAGCCTGGTTATAGTAATACAAAGAAGAAAACTCAGTTAATGTTTGGTGAAGACACTTAAATTTGACCATGAGTTTTAGTGTCAAGAAAATGAGTGATAAATAATTAAAGCACATTTACAAAGTTTAAGCAAAAACTTTAATTTTATTGTCCAGAATCACATGGTCTATTTATGCGTGAATGGCCAATATATTAAATGGTATTAGACAGAACCACTTATTAGATTGAAATTCTCTTTTGCCCAATTGCTTGGATTTTTCACAATGGTGGGTATTATAAAATTTTGTGAAATTAGTCTTTCTGATTATAACTACTTCACTAAATCTCAAAGAATGATATAGGCTGATGTGAATGTTTGCTAAAGCCAAAATATGATATACAGATCTCAGATGTCTGAACATTCTTTTTAAATACCCCTTGAGTCCACTGACTAAAGGATATTTTGATTTTTGTGTGTTACCTTTTCAAAACAGATTCATCTTTTCCCTTCGCGTCCATGGTAGTTAATAATTCATCCTGGTTCCCATCTGTGGGGATGACAGGCTAGGTGCCCTTCTTTAGTATTTCAGAAATAACCTTTCTAGAGAATCACATTACAGTTCTCATGACGATGCTTATCTGCTGAACAGATAAAACATGATTTTAAAGAGCAAAGCCAGTGTAAGCTTTTCAAAAAAGGAGAGTCAGTCTAATTTAAATTTAAATTTAAATACAGTTCATCTTATCTTAACTAGCCATCTTTCCTTAAGTAGTATATATAAGTAAACGTATAACTTCATTCTTTGAGGAACATTAGTCATCTACAATTTGGTGATGACAAACACCATGGGGGGGAATTATTGCCACAAATCAGAAACCACCGGGGGACTAGAAAAAAAGGTCATGTATGTTTAAGGGGGGAAAGGATGTTTTAAAATTATTTTAAGAATATGTATAGGGTTAAATATTCATATATTAAAATAGTATGCAGGTATTAATAATTGTGTTTTAAAAAAACTTTCACTGCCATTGAAAAGGGCTGAGTATAGCAGTGAAAAAATTAGGATTTAAAATAGTGTGAACTTACTATGTAAAAAAAAGAGAAAAAGAATAAATACAAAAAAAGGAGTGATGAGAAATATAGTAGTCATTATGTATTGGAGAGATTAAGTGTAATCTTCATTTCTTCCTGGTGATCTTTATTTTTCTTATGTTGTATGTGTGAAGAACCTATTAATTTTTATGAGTTAAGTGTTTGAAGCAGACACCTACTTTTCATAAGTTAAAATTTTCTGAAAATAACCAGTGTCTTCTTTTTAACTATTATACAGGATTTTTTTCTTTTTTTAGTTAAAATTATTTTAGAAAAAAAAATGTGATAGTTATTCAAAGCCTGAATTAGTAACTTTCTGACTCTGCTATTTCTGTAAAAATTTGGACAAGTAAATGGATGTTAATTAACCAAATACTTTACTCCAAAATCTTCAGTACACAAAATTATCTGATTTTTTTCATCTTTGAAGTTATATAAACATAATGTGGAAATAGAGTCAAGTAATCTATTAAATATGTAACTGATTTTAATAATCTTTACAAAATCTTATAAAATATTAATTGAACCTTGGTGTTCTTAACCTTTGAATGTAAATCTTAAAAAAAGCACTTGACGTTACCAAACCCATGCTATTTTCAGCACTAATAATCTAATTTACTAATATATTTAAAATCATGGATTCTTACAAACTTCATACTTTTTAGTAAGTTCTCCTTGTTTCTATTAAAGCCACATTGAGCTTCTAATGATTTGGATTACAATCATTTCAAAGTCATGAGATTCTTGACTGCTTTTTTGTCAAAGTTCAGTTATTAAGGTAAACCACATTGGTTGCTCAATTTCTCGTCTTCATCTTTATTTAAATGTGCAATAACTATAATATCTGTCAAGTATAGTATAGAAAATGAGAAGACTGATGTAAAAAGAATCCATACATTAGAATACAATTGTCCAAGGTTTCATATGGTGCTTTTCAAAGCTAAGTTATCAGAAGGCTCTCTACCACAACATGTGTTGGTTAACAGAATCTTAATTTATTTTTTTTAAAGATTTTATTTATTTATTTGATTGAGAGACAGAGATCACAAGGAAGCAGAGAGGCTGGGAGGGGTAGGAGTAAGCAGACTCCCTGCTTGAGTGGAGAGCCTGACGCAGGTCTTGATTCCAGGACTCTGAGAACCTGACCTGAGCCAAAGGTAGACGCTTAACCCATTGAGCCACACAGGCGCCCCTGGAATCTTGATTTAAAATAAATGAATATATTATGATTTTAAATGAAAAAAATCTATCATTATTTAATTAATCTCAGTTTTGTCAATAGGTACTATTTATATTAATGAACATCTAATAAAATTGAATATTCTTTTCAAAGTTATAAGAAACATAGGTTTATAGATCACTTTTAACTGACTAATTTATTTGGAAAGTTATTTAGTGGATTCTAAATATATATCTGAATTTAGATAACATTTTAGATTATTTTTGCCATGAATATCTGTATCTTAACTAATAGTCATTCCATAGGAGGTAAACTTCCTTTCTGCTCTGAAATAAGTAAAGGTATATATTGAACTCACCAGAGCAAATATTTTGTTAGGTAACCGCTGGAAGTTTCTGTAGGCCAAGACCAAACAGTTCACAATGTCATGATGCTGTCACTGTGTCTAACTCCCAATATAGATTGAAAAGAAAGTGATGTAAAGCAGGAGTTGTTGATTCAATGAATACATTCACAACAGATGGTTAGCTTTTTCTTGATACACATTTTTCTTTATCAGTTTTTCTTTGTTATTCATTGTACTGTGTACTTGACCTGACTTTCTCTTTGGGGTTGAATTCTGTAGTCTCCCATTTCTTTCTTTTTCCTCTTTTTCTTTTATCATTTTCCTCCACTGAAGAGCAGATAAATTCTGACTTTGACTAATACCACATATAATCAGAATATCCAAACAAATTATAGAAAGTAATTATCAAAACAATTATTCATTAATTTTTATCTGGTATTATGTACTAGCTGAACAATGTCTGCCAAAGACTTTCCAGAATGCCAATGTAACAGATATATTGAAACTTGCCATGGGATGATTTGAGGACAATATTTTGGTGATAATTAGCAGATGGGCCTGTTTACCCATGGCAAATTTTAACAGACCCTATCAGAAATCTAGATATACCCTAATTTGGGATTTGCATATGTTGCTACTAAAACCACAGTGAGTATTACAATGAAGGTATTAGGAAAATACTTATTTTGATTTGTAGCACCCATCTATATTTCCTTAGATCAAGGTACCCATTTGAAAATGACTGCTACTCAGCAACAAGCTAAATATCACCTCACTGCTTGGCCATTACCCATTCCTTTTAGCTCTCAAAGTAATAATTTAATACAAAATTGCATTAGTTGATTAAATTACAGTTGACTCTTAAACATGTGTTTGAACTGTGTGGGTCCACTTATATGTAGCTTTAAAAAAAAATCTACAGTATGATACTATAAATGTATTTTCTCTTTCTCTTCCTTATTATTTTCTTAACAGTTTCTTTTCTTTAACTTAATTATGTAAGAATATAATTTTTAATACATATAACACACAAAATATATAGTTGACTATGTTATTGGTAAGGCAATTTGTAGTTAAGTTTTGGGAAAGTTAGAAGTTAAACAAAGATTTTTGACTGTGTTGGGGGTTGGCATTCCTAACACCCATGTTGGTCAAGGGTCACTTGTATTTGTTTCAAAAACAGACGGTGGAAAAAAATAAGGCGAATGGAGATTGGCTTTGATGAATGTTTGTTACATTGAATATGAAAAAAATAAGTGAAGGGGATCTCCTTTTAAAAGGTTCTTAAGGTACAAAAGTGGGAAGTGATGTAAAGAATTATTATAGAATAAAACTCTCTATTTTTCTCAACTGTATTAGTTATCTGTTGCTATGTAACTACCACAGAAATTAGTCACTTAAATAAACACACATTTATCATGTCACAATATCTGTAGGCCAGTGACATGGCCAAAGCTTAACTGGATACTCTGATTTAGGGTCTCTCATACCACTTCAACTAAAATATGGTCTAAGGCTAGAGTCTCATCTGAAAGCTTGACTAGGGAAGTTTATGCTCATATCATTTGATAGCAGAATTTAGTTTCTTGAGGGTTGTTGGATTGAACGTCTCTGTTCGGGGCTGCTTGTTGCTTGGAGGTCAGCCTCAGTTCTTTGCCATATGACAGCAATCCTGTGCAACATGGCAACTTCATCTAAGCATGCAGACTATGACTGCAATAGAGTATGCTAACAATATGGAAGTCATTGTCTTTGGTAATCTAATCACAAAAGTGACAGCCCATAAATTTTGCTACATTTTCTCATCTAGAAACAAATTTAAAAAGTGTTAAAATGAGGAGGCAAATATCATTGGAAGTCATCTACTACACTGGTTCACAAAAATATTTTGTGTGCTGCTGGCATCCATGTTTTCTTGTGTTATATTTTCAGGTTTCAACCAAAAATCCATCTTGGCACAAGGTGTTATTTCCATATATTTAAATCTTTTTGTAAGTATCTCTAAAAGAACCCTGTATGTTGCTATGTTAAAACTTAGGAGAGCAGGGGCGCCTGGGTGGCTCAGTGGGTTAAAGCCTCTGCCTTTGGCTCAGGTCATGATCCTAGGGTCTTGGGATCGAGCCCTGCATCGGGTTCTCTGCTCAGCAGGGAGCCTGCTTCCTCCTCTCTCTCTGCCTGCCTCTCTGCCTACTTGTGATCTCTGTCTGTCAAATAAATAAATAAAAATCTTAAAACTTAGGAGAGCAGCTATAACTTGGTCTAGAGTAGGAGAAGGAGAGCTTCGTTTTCTTACAGCTCTTAAGTTACACAATTCATTCCTGGGAATAGATGGTAGGGAAAGGACTGATGCAGTTATACCTTTGCCAGATTTATAAGTAAGTTTGTGAATTGTATCAAGAGAAGAAGAGTATGAATTTTGGGCTAATTTGAGAAAGGTAGAAGTGGTTCCTGAAAGAAAGTATTCAAAAAGTGAGAGATAACACTAGTAATAATGCTGTTTATTCTATAGAGAACTTCTTAGAATAAGGGAATAACTTCTCTGAGTTGTTTTCTCAGTGATGGCCACTAGTTATTATCAGAATTGTTTTTTTTTCTTCTAAAGTCTATCAGACTGAAACCCATTTATGAATTTTAAATGATAATTTAACTGATAACTGGACTAATATTGGAACTGTCTGAATCCTTTAGTGATCAGAATAAATGTCACTGGATTGGACTTCTCATTTGCTTCATGATTTATGAACTATACTTTATACATTAGCCAATTTCTGGAGAATCTGAAGGTTTACCTCTGAATATCACAGGCCAGTGACTATACAATCATGGGTCACATGTACCATGGGACTGTGCTACAAGATGGCATTGTGTTGAGGTGATTACTTGACTGATAGAATGTTTTGTTGTGGTTTGCCTGGTATACCAATGTTCACCATGTATCCTGATGTCACTCCAGAAAGGACAATTGTGAGGATGCTCTGAGAAGAAAATAAAGTACTTTTTCTGGAAAATACCATTTTTTAAAGACTTAACTATTTTAGAGAGAGAGAGAGAGAGAGGATGTACACAAGTAGGGGTGGGTCAGAGGGAGAGAGGAAGAGAATCTCAAACAGATTCCCTGCTGAGCACAGAGCCTGATGCACAGCTTGATCTCACAGCCTTGAAATCATGATGTGAGCTGAAATCAAGAGTGAGATGCTTAACTAGGCCAACCAGATTCCCCTAGGAAACACAATTTTTATAGTTGTATGTTAAATGTATCATTGGGACCATAATGCCCTCATGTTTTCAGCATATGGTGGAAGTATGGAAGGAGGATGGATTAATATACATATGGAGCATCTGTATCACTAAATTGTTGGGACAGGATGCCTCAATGCAACATGTACCCTCATCCAAAAGTGATAATGTAGAGTTGACCCTTGAAAGTGAAGAGCTTAGGGGCACTGACCCCCTGCACAGTCAAAAATTTATGTCTGACTTAAAGTTAAATTATGTATCACATAAACTTATAGCCTACTATTGACTAAAAGCCTTACCAATAACATAACAGTTGATTAATGCACATTTTGAATTTTGTATGTATTATAGACTCTGTTATTACAATAAAGTAAGCCAGAGAAAAGAAAATCATAAGGAAAAAAAAGTGCATTTATAGTACTGTACTGTATTTACTTAAAAAAACCCATGTATAAATGTACTTCTACATTTCAAACCTGTATTGTTTAAGGGTCAACTGTACTATGTTAACAACTACAGAATAGGGCGTGTTCTAAGTAAAATGATCAGGTCACCGGGAAGACAAGGCACAGTAGCACTCTTAAGGGCACAGTTAAATCTGCCCATGCTAAAATTATAGATAACACAGGAAAATGTGTTCTTCACTGTCCTTCCCTTATAGTTGGATTCTAGAGTTAACTATCCTGATAGGTTAAACAGAGAAGATAGAACAAACAGTCCTGTACATACCATGTCATTCCGGAGCTCTTAAAGGATACTTAGAAACGAATATTGCTAAAAATTTGGTTTTGTTTCGGTGTGTGTGTGTGTGTGTGTGTGTGTAACTGCAGTATTGCTATATCCCCAGACCCATTTGAATACAATGTTTAATTATCAGTGACCTTTCATGACTACTCCTATTTATGTAAATATATGGAAAATGTAATAGGAACCCTTTTTTAAAAAAATTAAATTAATTTATTTATTTTCAGAAAAACAGTATTCATTATTTTTTCACCACACCCAGTGCTCCATGCAATCCGTGCCCTCTATAATACCCACCACCTGGTACCCCAAACTCCCATCCCCCCGTCACTTCAAACCCCTCAGATTGTTTTTCAGAGTCCGTAGTATCTTGTGATTCACCTCCCCTTCCAATTTACCCCAACTCCCTTCTCCTCTCTAACACCCCTTGTCCTCCATGATACTTGTTATGCTGCACAAATAAGTGAAACCATATGATAATTGACTCTCTCTGCTTGACTTATTTCACTCAGAATAATCTCTTCCAGTCCCGTCCATGTTGCTACAAAAGTTGGGTATTCATCCTTTCTGATGGAGGCATAATACTCCATAGTGTAAATGGACCACATCTTCCTTATCCATTCGTCCGTTGAAGGGCATCTTGGTTCTTTCCATAGTTTGGCGACTGTGGCCATTGCTGCTATAAACATTGGGATTGAGATCTCACCTTACACCAGTTAGAATGGCCAGAATTAGCAAAACAGGAAACAACATGTGTTGGAGAGGATGTGGAGAAAGGGGAACCCTCTTACACTGTTGGTGGGAATGCAAGTTGGTGAAGCCTCTTTGGAGAACAGTGTGGAAATTCCTCAAGAAATTAAAAATAGAACTTCCCTATGACCCTGCTATTGCTCTCCTGGGTATTTATCCCAAAGATACAGAAGTCATGGGCCATCTGTACCCCAATGTTTATAGCAGCAATGGCCACGGTCACCAAACTATGGAATAGGAACCCTTTTGCTGAGAAAGATAGATATTTGGTGTAGTCAGCACTTATTCAATGTTTGATAAGTTATATTTAATAATTACTGCAGTATAAATGTATATATATAAACAAGGTGATGATTGGTATAATAAACATTTCTTTATATTCTTTATATTATTTATCTGATGCTGTCTGTGTAATAAAACAACTTCAGGCAACTTTGTGGAAATTGAGATCAATATCTTTGCTAATAAGTGTACAGAGGATAAAAAGATATTTGGGAAAATTGAATGGCCTAATTGAAAGCACACTATCACTACTCTGGGTGTTCTAAATTGTACATACAATACAGCATTGTAGTATTGTACTCTCTCTATAAAAAGAGATTCAACAAAACAAAATAACAGTTTGTCCATGAAGGTATTAATCCAGAGTCAGGGGTGAACCAGTAGATCTGAACTCTTCTCAGAGGCACTCCTAGGAGTGCCTGGAATTTAATTAGAATTTGCCTTCTGAAGCCACCGCATCCCCAAATGAACAGTGAGCAAAGATAAATTTGCAATATTCACTGGGCCAATGCTTGTGAATATACAGATTGGTTATTTTTTTAATAACTGCAGTGACAGCAGGAGGGGTACACTTGGCAATACTCCCGGAGAGGCTATGTGACAGAAACATTAGTAGATTGAGAAAGAATGGAGGGGTAATTTCTCCAGGTTCATATGGAAGGGACATGCATCTGAGATGTCATGATAATTCCAAACTAATCACAGATAATATCAAAGAAATCATGATAAATCCAAAGTTTATCTGAAAGCTATATTGCCTTTTTTATATATTTGAAGTTGATGGGGTGCCTGGCTGACTCAGTCTACAGAGCATGTGACTCTTGATCTCAGGGTCATGAGTTTGAGCTCCATGTTGGGTGAAGAAATTACTAAAAAATTTTTTTTAAATTAAATTTACCCTCTGTAAAAAAATAAAGATGAGTATACACTAGTAATCGGGTAGTTAATAGATTGTGTATTATGTGTCATTTGATCAAGCTCTACAATTTACTGATATAGAGACAGTGGTTGTATAGCATGTAATGATGAAACTTGTTACCATTATAAATTCCTTTCTTTTCTATAAAAACTTTTCTAATTTTTATTGTTTGAGTATAGTTAGCACACAATGTTACATTAGTTTCAGGTGTACAACATAGTGATTCATCTTCTCTCTACATTATGCTATGCTCACCACAAGTGTAGCTACCGTCTGTCACCATACAACACTATTACACGGACTATATTCCCTATACTGTGTCTTTTATTCCCATGACTTATTCACTGCATAACTTGAAGCCTATATCTCCTATTCCTCTTCACCCATTTTGCCCATTCTCCCACCCTCTCCCCTCTGGCAACCATCAGTTTGTTCTCTGTATTTATGTTTGATTCTGCTTTGTGTTTGTTTATTTATTTGTTTTGTTTTTTGGATTCCACATATGGCTGAAATCATATGGTATTGATCTTTCTCAGTCTGACTTATTTCACTTAGCAGAATCCCCTTTAGGTCCACCCATGTTGTCACAAATGTTAAGATTCCATCCTTTTTATGGCTGACTAATATTCCATATATATATGTGTGAATGTCTGTGTATTATATCTATCACATCTCCTTTATTCATTTATCTAATGGCTTAGTTGCTTCTGCATCTTGGATATTATAAATAATGCTGCAATAAACACAAGAGTGCATATTATTTTCAAATTAGTGTTTTTATTTTCTTTGAAATACTAAGTAGTAGAATTATTAGATCATGTGGCATTTTTACTTCTAATTTTTTGAGGAATGTCCGTACTGTTTTTCATAATGGTTGCACCACTTTTTATTCCCACCAACAGTGTACAAAGGTTCCTTTTTTCTCTACATCCTCATCATTTGTTATTTCTTGTGTTTTTGATTTTAGCCATTCTGACATGTGTAAGGTGATATCTCATTGTAGTTGTGATTTACATTTCCCTGATGATTAGTGATGTGAAGCATCTTTTGGACATCTGTATGGCTTCCTTGGGAAAATGTCTATTTCAGATCCTCTGCCATTGTAAAACCCATTTTGTTATTATTATTCCAAAAGTACCCATGTTCATTGAATAAAAAGAAGAAAATTTCCCCTACAATAAAAAACAAAAGGCAATTCTTCTCTAGAGTTTTGAGAAGCAAAGAGTTTAGTTTAAATTTAAATGTATTAATGTTCCAATTGGCTCAAAGTGAAACCCATTAACTTCTACTGGAGTCTACTAGAGTGGGGTTTACTGATTATGGGGGTGATTCAGCATGGACTACTGTCAACCAGTCTTACAGTATCCTATGGATATGCGTGAGGAGACTGTCCAGGCCCTCCAGGCAGGAGCAGAGTTTTCCATTCTTACCTAAGATCATCATTGCTATTACCTTGTTGATATTTATAAAAATAAATTTTATTATTTTTTTATGTTTTTAAGAGGTTTTATTTTATTTTTTCATTTTCTTTTTTTTTAAAATTTTTTATTTTTTATAAACATATGTTTTTATCCCCAGGGGTACAGGTCTGTGAATCACCAGGTTTACACACTTCACAGCACTCACCAAAGCACATACCCTCCCCAGTGTCCATAATCCCACCCCCTTCTCCCAAACCCCCTCCCCCCAGCAACCCTCAGTTTGTTTTGTGAGATTAAGAGTCACTTATGGTTTGTCTCCCTCCCAATCCCATCTTGTTTCATTGATTCTTCTCCTACCCACTTAAGCCCCCATGTTGCATCACCACTTCCTCATATCAGGGAGAGCATATGATAGTTGTCTTTCTCTGCTTGACTTATTTCGCTAAGCATGATACGCTCTAGTTCCATCCATGTTGTCACAAATGGCAAGATTTCATTTCTTTTGATGGCTGCATAGTATTCCATTGTGTATATATACCACATCTTCTTGATCCATTCATCTGTTGATGGACATCTAGGTTCTTTCCATAGTTTGGCTATTGTGGACATTGCTGCTATAAACATTCGGGTGCACGTGCCCCTTTGGATCACTACGTTTGTATCTTTAGGGTAAAAACCCAATAGTGCAATTGCTGGGTCATAGGGCAGTTCTATTTTCAACATTTTGAGGAACCTCCATGCTGTTTTCCAGAGTGGTTGCACCAGCTTGCATTCCCACCAACAGTGTAGGAGGGTTCCCCTTTCTCCGCATCCTCGCCAGCATCTGTCATTTCCTGACTTGTTGATTTTAGCCATTCTGACTGGTGTGAGGTGATATCTCATTGTGGTTTTGATTTGTATTTCCCTGATGCCGAGTGATATGGAGCACTTTTTCATGTGTCTGTTGGCCATCTGGATGTCTTCTTTGCAGAAATGTCTGTTCATGTCCTCTGCCCATTTCTTGATTGGATTATTTGTTCTTTGGGTGTTGAGTTTGCTAAGTTCTTTATAGATTCTGGACACTAGTCCTTTATCTGATATGTCGTTTGCAAATATCTTCTCCCATTCTGTCAGTTGTCTTTTGATTTTGTTAACTGTTTCCTTTGCTGTGCAAAAGCTTTTGATCTTGATGAAATCCCAATAGTTCATTTTTGCCCTTGCTTCCCTTGCCTTTGGCGTTGTTCCTAGGAAGATATTGCTGCGGCTGAGGTCGAAGAGGTTGCTGCCTGTGTTCTCCTCAAGGATTTTGATGGATTCCTTTCGCACATTGAGGTCCTTCATCCATTTTCAGTCTATTTTCATGTGTGGTGTAAGGAAATGGTCCAAGAAATGTTTTACTTTTAAATGCATCAGTGACAATAATGCATTTGTTAACTCAATCTTGTCAAAGAGAAATATTTTTACTTTTACTAATGTTAAACTAATCAGGTTTAACTTTGATTTAAATAAATGAACAGTAGTAATTAAATTCTAAAGAAGAACTATGTCTCTGAAAGTAATTCCTCTCATAATATTTACAGTTTTGTGGTAGTAAGATCTCTGGCAAGTTCATTATGTTGTGATAGATAGGAGTTGGACAAGGGAATATAAGGGACCCAAGTCCCAGTTAAAAGTCAAGGCTTCTGTGGTTCATATATAAATTTAAATGATAATTTGAGACTGAGCTAAAAACCCATGTCCTCTATCCATTTAAAAGGGAAGCAATCAATAGTAAGAGGCCTTTTCACTACTATCTACATCCATTCTGAGGAAGAATATCATGTATTGAGGCTCCCCCCCCCCTTTTTTTTTCAGACAGAGGATGGGTGCTTAGTGTATTGGCTGGGTAGTGATGTTTTCAGTGGCTATTACAGTTAAAGCCATTGAGTCAACACACAATTATTATCTAATACCCACTACAGGCATACTTTACATCTACTATGGGTTTGGTTCCAGACTACCAAAATAACATGAATGTCACAGAGTGAGTCAAATGAATTTTTTTTTTGTTTGTTTGTTTCCCAATGCATATACAGGTATGGTTAATGGGTATTAAGGAGGGTACTTATGATGAGCACTGGGTGTTTTATGTGAGTGATGGGTCACTCAATTCTATACCTGAAAGTAATGTTGCACTGTGTGTTAGCTAACTGGAACTTAAATAAAAACTTGAAACTACCAAAAAAAAAAGTTATGACTACCCTATACTGTAGTCTTTTAAGTGTGCAATAGCACCATGGCTAAAAGACAATGTACATACCTCAAATACAAAATACTCTATTGCTAAAAACTGCTTACCATTATCTGAGCTTTTAGGAAGTTGTAATGTTTGCACTGATGAAGGGTCTTACCTCAATGGTGATGGCTGCTGACTGATCAGGGTGGTGTTTCTGGAAGCTGACTGATCAGGGTGGTGTTTCTGGAAGACTGGAGTGGTTGTGGTAATTTCTTAAAATAAAAATGAAATTTACCACATTGATTGACTCTTCCCTTCCACAATTTCTCTGTGGTATCTGATGCTTTTGATAGCATTTTACCTATAGAACTTCTTTCAGAATTGAAGTCAGTTATCCCAACTCTTCTGCCATTTTAACAACTAATTATATGTGGTATTCTAAAATCCTTTGTTGTCGTTTTAGTGATCTTCACAGCATCTTCACCATGAGTTGACGAGAAACCACTTCTTTGCCCATACATAAGAAGCAATTCCTCATCCACTAAAGTTAGATCATGAGATTTAATCATATCTTCAGGCTCCACTTCTAATTCTAGTTATCTTATTATTTCCACCACATCTGCAGTTACTCCACTGAAGTCTTAAACCCCTAAGAGATATCTATCTGTGAGGGTTAGAATCAAGTTTTTACAAATTCCTGTTAGTGCTGATATTTTGACCTCTTCTTATGAATCAGGAATGCTCTTAATGGCAATTAGAATGATGAATACTTTCTAGAGGCTTTCAGTTTACTTTGCTCAGATCTATCAGAGAAATCACTATCCATAGAGCTATAATCTTACAAAATGTATTTCTTAAATAATTAGACTTGAAAGTTGAAATTACTCTTTAATCCATGGGATGTAGAATGCATGATTTGCTAGCCATCATGCAAACTGTATTAATTTCATTGTACTTGTCCACCAGAGCTCTGGGGTAACCAGGTGCATTGTCAATTTTGAGAGCAACCTTTTTTTTTTTTTTTTTTCTCTGAGCAGTACATTTGACAGTGGGCTTGCACTATTCAGTAAACCATGTTGTACACATAGATGCTATCATCCAGGCTTTGTTGTTCCATTTATACAGCACAGGAAGAGTAGCTTTAGCATAATTCTTATGGGTCTCAGGATGTTTGGAATGGTCAATGAGCATTGTCTTCAAATTACAGTTCCTACCAAGAGAGTCAGTTTGTCCTTTGAAGCTTTGAAACCAGACATTGACTTTCCCTCTCTACCTATGAAAGTCCTAAATAGCATCTTTTTCCAATACAAGGCTGTTTTTTCTACATTGAAAATCTGTTGCTTAGTGTAGCTTCCTTCATTAATTATCTTAGCTGGATCTTCTGGACAACTTGCTGCAGCTTCTACATCAGCACCTGCTGCTTCCCCTTGCACTTGTATGTTATGGAGATGGTTTCTTCCCTTAAACCTCATGAACCAACCTCTGCCAGCTTTGGATTTTTCTTCTGCAGCTTCTTCATGTCTCTCACTCTTCACAGAACTGAAAAGAATTAGGACCTTGCTCCAGATTAGGCTTTTGCTTATAGGAATCTTATTTATGGCTGCTTTTTTTTTTTTTTAAAGATTTTATTTATTTATTTGACAGAGGGATCACAAGTAGGCAGAGAGAGAGGAGGAAGCAGGCTCCCTGCTGAGCAGAGAGCCCGATGCGGGACTCGATCCCAGGACCCTGAGATCATGACCTGAGCCAAAGGCAGCGGCTTAACCCACTGAGCCACCCAGGCGCCCTTTATGGCTGCTTTGATCTTCTATGCTGACCACTAAAACTTTTTCTGTATCAGTGGTAAGGCTGTTTTGCTTTTTAATCATTTGTGTGTTCCTGGGGGTAGCACCTTTTAATTTCCTTCAAGAACTTTTTCTTTGTATTCACAACTTGGGTAACTCTTTGGCACAAGTGGCCTCACTTTCATCCTGTCTTGGCTTTCAGCATGCCTTCCTCATTAAGCTTAATCATGTCCAGCTTTTAATTTAAAGTGACACAAGTGTGACTCTCCCTGCTACTTCAATACTTAGAGGCCATTGTAGGGTTATTAATTGGCCTAACTTTAATATTGTGCTTTAGGGAATAGGGAGGCCTAGGGTGAGGAAGAGAGACAGGGGAATAGCCAGTCTGTGGAGCTGTCAGAACACAAACATTTATTAAGTTTGTCATCTTACATGGGCATAGTTCATGGTGCCCCCAATACAATTACAATTATAATATCAAAGATCACTGATCACAGATCACCATAACAAATAAAATAATAGTAGAAAGTTTGAAAAATAACAAGAATTACCAAAATGTATCACAGAGACACAAAGTTTACAAGTGCTATTGGAAAAAATGGTGCCAGTAGACTTGCTCAATGCAGAGCTGCCACAAATGCAGCAGTTTGTAAAAAAATAAACATAGTATCTGCAAAGTGCAATAAAGCAAAATACAATAAAAGGAGGTTTGTCTATGAATTCCTGTTAATGTGGTGGGTCCTGGGGATACAATGTTTGCAAAATCAGACACTGTCCTGACCTTCATAAACCTTTATAGGAGAGGGCAAGATAAATAATAGAAGGCGGCCATAGAAATGAATGTAAAATTAAAACAGAAATAATTGCTATGAGTACAGTTTCTCATTTTACAAAAATTTGTTAACAGGGACCCTATAAATCTAGGGATTTAACATTTATTTCTAAGGGCATTATTTCTGTAGTAACTGGAAGCATATATAGGATCTGGCTGCAGAGTGAGGTGGGTTTGGGTAGAGCTCAAGGCAAAGGGAGCGGCTTGTGCAAATCCCCCAAAGAAGGCTTGTAGAGTAGGAATGTGGAGATCCAAAATCAATGATGACGGCAGTGTAGGATAAAACTAGAGAAGTAACCATGGGCAAGCCTAGTAAGATTTTACAGATTTTTTTGTAATCCTATATAGTAATAGGAATCTAATAGAGGGTTTTAAGCCAGAGTAGTTTAATTAGATATGCATTTTGAAAAGTTCATTTAATTTGCACTATTGAGAGTAATTTGGAACCAGATGGTGATGCAGAATCAACAAGGAGACTATTAGAGTAGTACCGGTGAGAGATGATGGTATCTTTCACTGGAGGGACTACATTTGAATACATAGAATCCTTTTTTGTTGTCTGGTTGTTCAAGAATGCTGAATTTTACTGAAACATGTAGGTATTCCAGGGAGAATTTAAATAAGATTGTATAATGTAAGCCATTTCTACCAGTGACTATTCTCCCAGATTATGTCTGCAATTTATTTTTATTACATGCTTTCTCTAAATTATAGAATTTACCTACTGTAGAGTGACTTAAGTTCCTTAAGAGAGTTTTGTAATTTAATTATCACAGAAACACTATGCTGTAACTATTATTATTCTTTTCTTATTTTACAAGTGAGGAAGTTAAGTAATTAGCCAAAGATTGCTCAGCTAGGAAATTTCAAAGTAGATAATTTTAAATTTAAGTAGTATGAAACTCAGCCGTGGTTTTACCACCGTGTCAAATATAGTAAGTAGATATTCACAAATATACCAAAGAATGTAGCTTTTTTATTTACTGCAAGATATCTGATTTTTCTCATATGCACCCATCTACTTGAGAGAAGAGGTCCTTGAGCTGAAAGAAGTGTTGGAGCAATTTCTCACCTGGTGCTTGACCAAAATGGCATTTACATTCCCCTCAGATTGACTAAACCTCAGACAGGTTTCTTCGTAACTATGGGTCCTGGACCTCCCTTTTTGTAGAATTTATTTAGCTTTTTCTTTAGAAGATTTGCAATTGTGAATTCTTCCTGTCCCTTTTAACTGTGTATAAATATTCTCCCAGCCTCTTGTCAGTTTCACCATAGGAATTATCTTTCTCAAGGACCTGGAAGTCATCTCTTTGAAATGTAAACATTGAAGGAGATAACACTCCAGTCTTCAGTCTCTCTGGGAGGTAGAACTTAACCTCAATGGGGGCAAATCAGGAAACACTGCCAGCCTAATTACAGAGAAAAATATTTGCAAACTCAAGAATAATGCTATGTGCTGGACACATCCAGCTTTCCCCAGAAGTCCTCCAGTATTTTTCCACATGCTCAACCCAGAGCTTAAAACTCTCTCCCTTTTTATTTCAGCCAAGTCCCTTGGAGTTCGGTCTGCCTGTGCCATGGTAATAGTCTTGAATACAATCTTCCTTGCTTAACTTTGGGGCAGTATTTGCTTTGACATGCTGAATATTTATTAGATACCGTTTTTTGGGGTCCTCTTAGTTACTACAATGCTATTTTGCCTCCATTGTTTTTCTTATTTGTTGTATTGGCACTATTTTCCCAACTTTATAAGTTTCCTCACTGCCCTCTGCCTTGGTCCACAGCATGCCACATATTTCAGGGATCCTCCTCCTCCTTTGGCAGTGTCCCATTTCTACTACCCATTTTTGTATCCAACAGCTATATCACTGTAATACCACATGACAAACTACCCCCAGTTCAGTGGTCCATATGTATAATTTCTTATTTTTCCCATTTTCGTTTTTCAGGTCAGCTGGTAAGGCTCAGGTTTTGTCTGTGGGTCTGGAATTAAAGTCTGTGGGTCTGGAATTGAGGTCAGGATACAGTTTGGCTAGGCTTGCCTAGAATTTCTGGATCGGCTCTGTGTGTGTCAATCTGTGTTTGGACTGGTTGGCCCGTAATTACACAAGGTATTTTTTCTCTTGATACTACAGAAGCATACAAAAACCAAAACACTTTCCAAATCCCTTCTTACATTTCATCCACTGACATGTCAGCAAAAATAAGTCACAGCCAAACCTGAACTAAGGGGTGGGGAAGTACACTCTACGTACCATGGAGACATGGAAAGGGTGCAAATATATACAACTCTTTCAAGGGCCATAATATTTTTCTTAGATAATTAGTATCCATACTGCCAGAGTCCATTGTCCAAAGCTGCAGAAACACATCTAGAGTAAACAGTAATAGGTTGATTTAGTTTTTAATTTGTTGCAGTGAGGTAGAGCTGAGGGATTGATGGCATCTTAGAAAAGGAGAGGTGGAACGTTGGAAAATAATAAAGGACTTGGGCCTGCGCTGAGTGGTTCTGGGGATCAGGGAAATGAGAGACGGTCTTGGAGCGGGTGATGATTACAGAAAGAAGCAATTGAAAGATAGCATATCTGGAAGGTTCTTAAAGTAACAGGTGAGAAAGACAGGTTTAGAGGATTCATTGATAAATGTAGTCACCCGTGGTACCTGGAATTGGAGGATGTGGAGTTGTCTTAATAGTTGTGGTGGGTTTTATGTCATGGCTTCAGAAAGGTTTCAGCTTCACTGTGGCAGGTTTGAGAAGATTCAGAAAGCAAGTGGGGTTTTATGTCTATATACTTACTACCAAGGGAGTTGCTTGCTCTTTCAGGTCTTCTGCCCTGCTTCCGTCCTTTCCTATGAACACCAGGTAGAGACTCACAGAGAGACTCACAGAGAGAAAAGGTGAGACACCTTTTCTATCTGGGACTTCAGCGGCCTCTTTTACTCTAGGCCATGTTAGCCCTTTAAAGGTCCACTAAAATTTTTTTCATTTTCAAGAGGCTGCTTCTTTTCAAGAAAGAGGCCTCTTTTTCCTATGCTTTGCTGAAGGTGAAACACTCTCCTAGGAAGGGCTTAGTTAACTCTTTGGAATTCAGTTCACCGGGTTGCCTTGAAACTCTGATGAACTTAAAAATATTTATGATTTTGGAGATAGCATAATTTTTTTTCATTGTAGGAGTACTTTCTCTTGTGACTTCTATATCCTAAACTTCTAATCTGTAAAGTTTTTTTTTTTTAATTTTTAAAGATTTTTGTTGATTTATTTGACAGAGAGAGACACAGCGAGAGAGGGAACACAATCGGCGGAAGTGGGAGAGGGAGAAGCAGGCTTCTTGCTAATCAGGGAGCCTGATGTGGGACCCTGGAATCAGGACCTGAGCCGAAGGCAGACGCTTAATGACTGAGCCACTCAGGCATCCTGTAAAGTTTTATTTTTAGTAAAACAAATGTTCTAGTATCTGATATATTAATTACCATCATCAAATGAGTTTCTCTTTTAAAAGTGAAAAAGCCGAGTCTCAGAAAGTTTAAAGTAATTTGCCTCAGGTCAGGTCACTAACATATGATTTGGCTAGAATACAAGTCTTGTGGCAATGCCCAGGTAAAGAGCACTATACCATTCGGGCCCCAGATGATTTTTCCAGGCCCTGCCTCCTCCTTTCATAAGTACTAGACAAATCTGTTTTGCACATAAATTGCATTCCCATGCCCTTCTCCATATTGTTCTTTCTGCCATAGAATAGTATCTAGGTTTTAAAATTTAACATGTACTAAACATGTGTTTATATTTGCATTCCTTTTCTTATAGAGAGTCTTCCAAATTGAGAAAGTACCAGGCTTCACAAACTTTGACCAACCTATGTTAAGTGGGTGCTAATTGGGCATTAACCTGAATTTTAAATTCATAATGCTTGCATAATCTAATTCCTGTTACATAACTATAGAGAATTATATTCATTAGCACATGCATACATGAAATAAGTGAGGAGTAATGATAATAACAAATATTTTAGGTGTTTATTTTAGAAGAAAAGACTTTTCCATTTTAAAGGGCATCTAATTTATACCGAACAAGTAGAATTGCTGAAGCACAAAAACCAGTTTGACATCAAAATATGTCTTGAATTTTGTCTTAACTATGATTGAATTGTGTTTTAAATGATGGATCTTTTAATATTTTTGGTCAAATTTACTCAATGGAGCAGTCACAACCTAGTTAAAAAAATGTCAAGTGTGGCACTATAGATGTTATGAGAATATTTTGTAAAGGAGGAATTGAAGTAAAGTGATCTATCTTGGCTCTCCCTTTGAGCTAGGTAATGCTATTATAGTCCTGTCTCTTTATAATAGAGATGCTTTCTCTAAATGAGAAATAGCATCACAAAGAAGTAAGAGGTTCTGTGTGATCCCTACCAATGACTCTCCTTCATTCTATGTGTTTAATGATGCCTGTAGGAAAGCTTACTTACTCTGACAAGATATTTCCATCAGCATCCTTGAGTTGAGCAGAATAAAAATGATGTGAAGATCATGCCTGCTTTCATTTGGGTGAAGATCATGCCCTTAACTGTTTGCTTTTTATGTGGCATTTAAAAAATAGTATTTCCATGTTAGAATTTTTAGCATTTAGTTCATATACCTGGAAAGGTAGTAAAAAGAATTTCTTCACAACCACAAATTAAATGTAATCTATCAGTACAGAGTGTTTTGTCTCAAATTCACATTTTTATCATTTCCATAGGTTGATGAATCAATAGCATTAACTCACCAGAAATACCTAAAATGTCTGTATAAAATGGTAAAGACATCATGCTCTCCATGGATTTACTGACTTAGGAGTTTGAGACTAAAAACATTTAGATAAGGAACTTGACTAGAGTGATATCAACATCATTTTCATTAACAAGAAAGTTGCCCTTATTGTCCAAAGTATACTATCTTTATTGTCCTTATGGTAATAACAACGGTCTATATAGGATGATTCATGGCAGAACTGGATACTTCCATAAATAGATTAATAAGCTTATATTAAGGATCTAGACAAAACTTTGTAAAAGTTAAAACTTTTCCCTTTTAATTAATAAGTTTTATAAACATGGAAATATACTGTTCCTCTACAGATTTTCATTTACTAATTATAGCATCAGTTGATGATTATTACAAGAATGAGTGTTGACTGAGTTCATTATTTCTGTTAGTTGACAATTAGTAATTATCTAATTCCACCATTACTTCTACATATATTTAGTTTGTATTTTACTTTAGGAAATGACTTTTCTTTTATTTATTTATTTACTTACTTGCTTGCTTATTTATATTGTTGTGGATTCATGGATTCCTCATTTGTTCATTCCTCTTTATTAGATTTTAGATTTTAATTTATTACTAACATTATGTTGGAACATTTAGGTGAAGAACATTGTCTTAAGAGTTGTTAAAATTTGGACAACAGGAGTCTTGTTTCATTTTATCATGCTCCTATTCTTCTATGAATACTGTCTTACTTTCTGGTAGAATTTGTTGTGTCAGACTCCCAAAGTCTGAGATCAGCCATTTCTCTGAGAAACTTTGGTTCATTTGTAGAGAATACTATTAAAATAGCAATACTAGACACTAGATATGACAATTCCTGAATGTCATTATATAGCATAATTCAGAGAATAGAACTGAGAAAATATTTTTTATAAAACAATTGCAAGTTCATATTGATACTGCATATCAAATCCAGTGCCACATGATTTTTTCTCTTCTTTCCACATTTCGCATTACATCATCCATCTCCCACAAAGAAAACTGTGTCCTAAACATAATACATTTACCATTTGCCCTTTGAAGAAATAAGTTTCTGATGCAGTCTACTTCTTGCATCACACAAATTCCTAGTTGTTCTTCCGTTACGTTTAGCTCCCATATTAAAACAGGATGCCTCTATATTAATGGAAACAAGATGCTCACTCACTTCCTTTCCAGGGCGGGGGTGAAAGTACGAGTAATTATCTACAAAGTGTTACTCAGCCTTAATTTATGAAAAAAAAAAAAAAACTAGATAGATTTCGTAGCTGTAGTCATATCCCTGCAGCTGGTCCCAAAACCATAAGTGATATTTGTCACCTTATTCCTACACTACTTTTTAGTTTTTCTCATTCTTGATCTGAAGTTTGATTGGCTTTAGCTGCTCATCTGATATCCAGACACAACTTCTCTGTGAATGACCTTTAGCCTTAGATTCCTTACCCTTATTAAGCAACAGTTCTTGAAATTGCCCATTTGCCATTATCACTGTGCATGGAAATACCAAGAGCCACATCCATTAATCCCCGAGCTCAAGAATAGTTCTGTTTGTTTGTTAGTACAGTAATATCTTCCTCCGTCAGCTGGGATAGAGTGCCGGATGTGTCCATTAGATAGTTTCAACCTCAAGTTTAGTGGAATATTCAGTGAGCCTTTGAAAGAACATTGTATTTTGTGGAAATCATCATCTCAGTCTTATAGAGTCTAACATGTAGGAATGTTTCTGTTTTTGTTTTTGTTTTAAATTTTATTTATTGATTTGACAGGGAGAGAGAGAACAAGTAAGCAGAGTGACAGGCAGAGGGTGAGGGAGAAGCAGGTTCCCCGCCAGTCAGGGACCCTGATATGAGGCTCGATTCTAGGAGCCTGATGTGAGGCTTGATTCCAGGACCCTGAGATCATGACCTGAGCCTATGGCAGATGCTTAACCGACTGATCCACCCAGGCATCACTAAGGTGTGGGAATGTTAAACAAATTAAAGAAGTATGTTAGAGTTACAGTGTGGCAGCCAGAAGGACCTGTCTTTCCTGGTTTCTTCACCTATATGTTCCAATGCTAGATATTAGCAATTCTTTGGCAAATATACCAGATCTTAGAGGACAATGTCCCAAAACTGAAGGGAGTTATCCCTGAGTTAGCATCTTTGCCAAGCATTTATCAAGCCATTTTTTTTTAAAGATTTTATTTATTTATCAGAGAGAGAGAGGGGGAGAGAGCGAGCACAGGCAGACAGAACGGCAGGCAGAGGCAGAGGGAGAAGCAGGTTCTCTGCTGAGCAAGGAGCCCGATGTGGGACTCGATCCCAGGACGCCGGGATCATGACCTGAGCCGAAGGCAGCTGCTTAACCAACTGAGCCACCCAGGCGTCCCTCAAGCCATTTTATTATGACTAACTGCTTTTGGATATTGTATATATGGATATGCATATGGTATATGGCAAGATTATATGATAGCATTGTCAACTCTTGTTTGGTGTGAGTCAATATCATGTAGAATTTCATGCCAATAGATTAGTCATTTTGTAAGTGATGAGAAGATAATGCTGTAGGAGGCATCTGGGCAAGGAAGGTAAACACAAATCCAAAGTAGGTACCTATTCTGGTAGGGATGGATCAATGTCCCTGAAAGGGCTCCATCATAATTTCCATGTCATTTAACAGCTGACTTGCCTCCTTGAGCAACATTTCTATATAAAAGTCACACTATGTTCTCTGCTACCAGCACATCAGGCATTCATAGTGGCAGTAGTTAGACAGTTATTGAAGATAAGTACAGACAGTCACGAAGGTTCAATTTGCATTTTTTTAATTTTAGGATGGTGTGATAGTATACTCGTTTAGTAGAAACTGCACTTTGAATTTTGAAACTTGATCATTTCCATTTCCTGGGCTAGTAATATGCAGTGTGTACTGTCTCGTGGGCAGTGGCAGTGAGGTGCAGCTCCCAGTCAGTCACACAATCACAAGGGTAAACAACAATACACTCAAAACCATTCTGTACCATCCAGCCATTCTGTTTTTCACTTTCGATAGAGTATTCAATCATTTACATGAGATACTCAACACTTTACTATAAAATAAACTTTGCAACTATAAGCTAATTTAAGTGTTCTGAGCATGTTTAAGTTAGACTAGACTAAGCTATGATGTTTGGCTATGTGTATTCAAAGCATTTTTTACCTAGGGTATTTTCAACTTGTAAAGGGTTTTGTGAGATGTAACCCCATCACTACCTGAAGAAGGTCTGTAGTTTGTAGTTTTAGTTCTACATGTAATTGTATCTTTAATCTATTTTGGGAACAGTGGAAAGCTACAGAAAGAGGCTTCCTTACATCCAAAGGATGAAAGAGATGTACATGAACTTTGAGAACTTGTGTTAGTTTCTTATGATTGCTCTAGTAAATTACCACAAATGTAACAGCTTAAAATGATGCAAATTTATTCTGTTATTGTTCTGAAGGTCAACTTTGGGCAAAATCCTTCCTTGCCTGTCCTACCTTCTGGTGCTGCTTTCATTTCTTGGCTTCCTTGGCATGTGGCCATATCACTCTACATTGCTGCCTCCTCTTCTGCATGTCTGTCCTCTGTGTGTCTTCCAGAAGGATAGCTCCCATTGCCCACTGCATCATCCACAATGGTATCATATCAGCATTCTTTTTTTTTTTTTTCTTTTTTTTAAGTAGGCTCCACACCCAGTGTGGAGCCCATTGCAGGGCTTGAATTCACGACCCTGAGGTCAAGACCTGAGCTAAGATCAGGAGTTGGATGTTAACAGACTAACCACCCAGGCACCCCTCATCTCAACATTCTTAATTTACTTTCATCTGTGAATAATCATTTTCCAAGTAAGGTAACATTTATAGATTCTAGGTATTTGGCCTAGGCTTATCTTGAGGGCCACCATTCAAGACACTATACCTGGCAAGTAAACACAGACAGGGTTGCATCTTCATTATTATTACATATTCTAAGGTGTTTTGTTCTGAGATTTGATACATAGTACAAAATGAAAAACATCCTAAGTTCTATGTAATGTTGCCTTTAAGAACTTCTCTAGGCTCTGCATCAGAGGTTCAGTATGAGTTACTGCTGGAAATAGGAAGTTGTCCTGGTGGATGGGAGTAGCTCCTATCCACACAGGCCTAGAGGGTCTAGATGCATGACAGATGTGTGGGAGTGACTTGCGCATTTGTGTGCCTCATGTCTGGATATCCAGAGATGTTCTGGGATGTGTCCTCGTGTCCGGGCCTAGTATGGATAGGCATCTGGGCCACAGATGGGAAATTCTGGGCGATACATAGTGCTGCTCAGCTCCAGCCTGCTGGAGAAGAGAGATGTCCAGCTATCACATTTTGAACTCACTAAGAATTAATTTCCCTTATTTGGAAATAGCACTATTTTTCAAACAAAAATTAGTGATACCAAACTTCAGTGTAATTTATAGTATAATGGCACAATCACTATAAGATTAATAGGGAAATTATTTACAGCAACAATATCACAAACAAATATTTCATGCCTTTACTATAAGTGTTTAAATCTAATTTATTTATAAGGGGTCATCTAATTTTCACCAAGTAATGTTATGTGCTGGTTCTCAATTGTAATTATTATTAGATGTAACTCACTATGAACATTAAATCATAATGTAATTTTGTAACCTGCCTCAGACTAGAACATATTACATTTTGTCCATTCATTAACAGATATTTAGTCATGTTCCTAACATATTGATGGAAAATTTGCATTTTAAAATGATTACCTTTGAAATAGGCCTCGGGGTAAATATCAACATTTCAACATTTCTGTGTTAAATTAAAATTCCTCAGCCAATAATTAATTGGGTCCTCACAGTCCAGGGAAGAAAAAAAAATATTCTACCACTTTCTAATTGAGCCATTCGGATGTGTAGATTTTTAGGAAAGAATAACTAGTGTCTTTATACAATTTTAGCTTTTTTCCCAAAAAGTCATGGGTAACGAAGCAAAGGACATGATAATGAGAAGTGGAAAGAAGGCAAATAGACAGAACCTTTCAGAAGTTTTTTTATTTGTTTTGTTTGGCTTTTTGAAGTAGTATGATTCAGAAAAAGGATAAAGCCAGAGAAATTTCAAGGTGGAGCTGAGCAGATCTGTCAAATATGGAATGTTAGGTGCACAAGAAAATATACCAAGATCGCATTTTTTTTCCTGAGTTTTCAACATGGGCATCATAAATGAAGATGTTGAGGAAGCTTTCTGTTTTTAAGTCTGATTTTTTTATATAATAACTGTGCTTCAGTTGTTGGTGGCACAGATTTTGGCCTAATAATCTTAGGTTCAAATATCAATTTTACAACAGGCTAACTTTGTGCCTTGAGCAAGTTAATTAACTTTTCTAAATTTCAGTTTTCTAATTTGTGAAAATGGGACTACTGCACAGATTAGCTCAGGGACTGAATGTAATTTGTATATCAACACCATTAAAGAAATGGCTAAAATACAACTAAACACAGTATTACTATTATTAGTGTTATTGTTGGCTTGATATTTCACTTCTTCCAGGTCTTAGCTCAGTTGCCATTTCTGTGAGAAGATTTTGATTTCCTTGTTAATATACATAAACCCTGCCCCTTTCTGATTCTTTTTCACCTGGCCCATTTTACCTGATACAATTTATTAGTATCGAGGAACTCTATTTCATTACCCAACAATTAACTAATTAATTTCCTGTATCTGTCCCCCTCTATTAAAATTTAGGTTCCTTAGAAAGGAATTTTATCTATTTCACTAACCGTGCTTTTCCTAATAGCTACATTCTAGATCCTAGAATAATGCTTAGCAGAGTATATGCACAGTAGTTTTGAATGAGTTAATATTATTAACTGTTGTGAACTTCAGCTTATAAGAGAAATTATAGATCCAAGAGAAGATTGATTTCACATAAGAAAGTTAAATCTTACCACTCATCTAAATACTTATCCAAAATCAAAATACAGTTTAGTAGTGGATTGGAGCACATTCCTCTGATTCCCAGCAATCTTTTGCTTACTTTGTAATCATGATCTTTGGGGAAACTAGTGGCTCAGTTGGTTAAGCATCTGCCTTCATCTCAGGTCATGATCTCAGGGTCATGGGATCAAGCACCTATCAGACTCCCTCCTCAGTGATGAGTCTGCTTCTTCCTCTGCCTCTGCTCCCTTCTCTCTCTCTAATAAATAAATAAATAAAAACTCTAAAAAAAAATCCCAAAAATAATCAAGATCTTTTATACTTATGCTTTGTTGAGGAGTCTTACATGAGTACTCCTACAATTGATGTCTCACATATTGTGGATATTTAATTCTTACATTAATGTTAAAAGATAAATATTTTCCTCACTTGTAAATGATTTTAGAGACTCATAGTTCATGTAGTGCCTCTCTCCTTGCCTCCAGTTTTTCCATAACTACCAAGTTGGGACAATTGTTCAATTCTATTGGTTATCAGCTTCCATTGTTTCAAAGCACTATCCTCATTTAATCACAGAACCTTCTATTGTGTCTTCCCTCAAGTTCTCATAGCTGAGAATAAATAACCTGACCCCAAAGATTGCCAAATAAGACATTTATTTCTACTATGCTATAATATCTTTTACCTTTGAAATATCATCCAAAATAAACTCTCATCTATGGAGAATTTAACTTTTCATTACTACTCTACAGAGTCATACATAAACGTGGATATACTGATCATTGATGATGACTTTTTGAGTCTTTAGGAAATCTTACTCTTTTATTAAATAAATCTCAACCTAAAATTGGACAGAGAGTTTCTAGTTCAACCAATCAATGAAGCTGTTCAAATTGTGACAAATTTGCTTCTTTGGTTTACCCATTTTTTAATGTCCTGTCAACTGCATTTCCACTGGCAAGATGTTTAAAAAAATACTTCATTTCAAAAACAAAGGAACTAGAGAAGGATCAATTAAAAAGATAAACAAACTACTATTTATGGTGTATGTACCAAGACTGTTAGTCACTCTGCATGCAATATTACTGAAAGGGAGCACCATTACATTCCTTCACTGGAGGAAATAATGCTCAGCATATACAGTTGACCCTTAAACAATGTGTAGGTTAGGGACACCAGGCCCTGTGCAGTCAAAAATCCATGTGTGGGGCACCTGGGTGGCTTATTCGGTTGAGTGTCTGCAGCTCAGATCATGATCTCAAGGTGATGAAATCAAGCCCTGTATGGGGCTCCACACTTGATGGGGAGTCTGCTTGGGATTTTCTCTCTCTCTACCCTCTGCCTCTCCCCTTGTGCACTTGCTCACTCTCTCTCACTCAAAATCAATCAATCAATCAATCAATCAATCTTTTTAAAAATCCATGTGTAACTTTTGACTTCTGGAAAACATACACAGTTGATTAACACTGATTTTGGATATTATATGTATCACATATTGTTTTCTCACAATAAAATAGGCTAGAGACAGTGCTGTGTAATATTTATCAAAAAAATATCTGCATATAAGCGGACCTGCATAGTTCAAACCTATGTTGTTCAAGTGTCAATTCTATAAGTAACTTGGTTAAGGGTTCAAATGGATGACCATTCATATCTTCTTACATGCAAAATCAAAATCAGTGTTATTTAAAATATGCTATATTGTCACTTCACCAGGGCAGGTCATAGTAGAAGTAATCATATGCAAAGTATTACTGCTATTAATACTCCATTTTACCTCCCACTCACCTTCACTTTACTGGATAACAGAAAAAAAAATACAGGATGCTTGATTGATTATTTGGTTTACCTTTTGTGTCTACTGGTATTATGAGACTAGGAAATGCTGTATCTGTAGCACAGCTCAAATCAATAAACATCTACAAAGATTTATGGAAGTTGCAACATATTGAACAGTACTCCTCTCTACTTACCTCTTTCCAATGACTGTAGAAATCCACATTCAATGTGAATGGTGTGGAAGCATTATTACAAGTATAGAGAGCCTCAAAGATAATTCAGAGGCATTTTTTCCTTGACAGTTGTCTGATAATCCTACTTTGTCATTGTACATATTATATTAAATTATATCCAGTAAATTATATCCATTATACACTAATGCATTGTATCTTAAATGAATACAAATAAAATCAGCATAAGACATATCCCCAAATGCTAAAGAAAAATAAAATACTTAGTTATTTGCAAATTTGGACCCACTAATTTTGGTTAGATAAATGTATATCCATGCCAGCATCTATAAATACATTAAACAACAAAACTATGTAAAAATCTAAAAATTGGAAAGAGGAAAATCTCACCCCTACTCTTTCTAGAATTCTAAGATATAAGCAAAGGCAGATGATCAGCTATCTAATATTTTAGTTCTTGGATGTGAAAATGTGGGGTATTGAGAATTCTGTGAATAGTGAATTCCTCAGTAATATTAGGGAATATACTAAGGAAGAATGAATATAAATAATATGCTCTTTAATATTCCAGTGAAGTTTTATTTCTATACCCTAATACTCAACAAAAAGAACTCTGAACAGTGTTTGGAATTTTTCAGATTAGCTATATCTCTGAATCAGTAAGAACACCATCAGAGAAACAGAACCAGTAGGATGCCCCAATTGTCCCTTCCTCTTCCTCCCCCTCTCTCTCTCACGTCTCTCCCTCTCTCTCTACATATATATATAAATAGATAGATAGATAGATAACCTATATATTTATATAGATAGATAGATTAGGTGTATATATATAAATATAGGAATATTTATATATAAATATAAGTTTATATTTATATATAAATACAAATATAAATATAAATTTATATTTATATATAAACACATTTATATATTTATATATTTATAATAAATATTTATATATATATAAATTCGCAGGCTGAAACTTCTCAAGCAAGAGCTGATTTTAAGTTGACACATAAAATTGATGATGATAGTTCACTCCTTGCTAATTTGTCACCTATGCATATATTGTCCTTTTTTCACACCTAATATACGCAGAAAGACAATAACAAAGTCGTACTTTTACTAACATGATACAAATGTCCCATATATAACCCAAAAATATGCTAAAATTTCCCCAGAAAATAATCCAAAGTCCTTGGGTGATAGTCACTCTTTTTAATATTGTTTATTCGAGTATAATTAACATATTAGTTTCTGATGTATAATATAATTGAACAATTCTATGCATTACTCAGTGCTCATCATAATAAACATATTCTTAATACCCTTCACCTATTTTATCCATCCCCCCACACACCTCCCCTCTGGTAACCATCTGTTTTCTATATTTAAGTTCCTCAAAAATATTAAAAATAGAATTATCATATAATTCAGTAAATCCATTACTGAATATTTACTGAAAGAAAATGAAAATACTAATTGTAAAAGATATATGTACCCTCTGTTTATTACAGCATTATTTACAATAGCCAAAATTTGGAAGCAACCTGAGTGTCCTTCTATAAATGAATGGATAAAGAAGTTATGTTATATTTATAAATGGAATGTTATTCAGCCATAAAAAATGAACTCTTTCATTTGCAACAATATGGGTGGATCTGGAGAGTGTAATGGTAAGTGAAGTAAGTCAGAAAAGGACAATATTACATTATTTCACTCACATGTGTAATTTAAGAAGCAAAACAAATGAACACAGAAAAAAGAGACAAGCAAAAAAGCAGATTCCTAAGTTTAGAGATATTCACTCTTCTTGATAACTTAAATTCTGAGATGTAAGGATTTAAACTATAATTAATATATTTTATATTAGACTATAAAGCAATAAGGAGGGAAATATATCAATATATATATTTATACGTGTGTATACACAAATATATTTATACTAAAGAAGAAATACTTCATGAAAATTAAGTTACACACTCACACAAACATATTCATAATAGTGATAAAGAATAAATACTCGTGGAAAGTACAGTCCTTGTTTCTATAACTGGTGATGTGGTTATACTTGGTATTCTACTACTACCTATTCCATAATCCCTTGGCCCTTGGCAGACACTTCAGCTGGCTGTCATTTATTGCCTGATGGGGTGACCTAAACTTTCATTCCTAAAAGGTCTTGCTCATTAATCATCTCTGAGTTGAGTTGTTACAGTTTTCCAGCGACCTTTGTCACAGGACACGATAATACTAAGAGATGCCTTAAGGGATCTTCTGTGTTCCAGACATACCCTTATTGCCTGTACTGTGTAGTAACAGTCTAATTTCCCCTTGGTAATCAAGGTCAGTGACCATATTCAATAAACCATCTGCCACAGTACATAAATCAACATAGACTTATAACTCTGGCCATATCTCCTTTTAATGCAAAATGAACAATCATATATAATACTCAAACTTTTCTGCCCTTTGGGAGGATTTCCCCTCACCACATTTCCCTACACCACACATTTCCTTCAGATATGTTTCAGAGAGAGGCTATAGTGCTATAGCTACCTACTTTTGGGCAGTACCAGCACATCATGTAGAACCATCTGTAAACCAGGCCATGTTTTCTCTTCATTAATCAACTGTTCTTAGGAACTCTCCATGAGGAAACAGGTGTTACAGGGAGAGAGAAGATAATGTGACAAGAGTAGGGATCATGGGCATTGGGTCTACTTCCTCATGTGACTTACTTGTGCCTCGAGGACTTCTGAAGCCTATTATCCTTTGATAGTAGAGTTTTGATGTTCACACCCAACATTAAGACTTGATGGGTCAATGACATTCAGTACATGATGGGCAACTCAGGTGACATTATGTTTAAGCATTTAGTGTTTAGTAGAGGCTCAATAGCTAACCAAAAACTGTTCCTCTGCTTGACTTATTTCACTTAGCATAATACCCTCCAGATCCATCCATGTCAATGCAAATGGTAGGTATTCATTCTTTCTGATAACTGACTAATATGCCAATCAAAAAATAACGATGTACTGTATGTTGGTTAATTGAACTTAATAAAAATAAATAGGGGGGATAAGGTGTTTCTCAAAAGAGTTATCCTCAAAATATAATAAAGCTTTGATCTAAAATCCTAAGAGATTTAGACCTAGAGGAACCTACCATAGGCTCCAAACAACCTCTCATTCTGCCAGTCACACTCCAAGCAACATCAGATGTGCTAGATTATATGGTCCAAGTGGCAGAGTAGTTAGCATGGAAGTCTAGATCTGTTGCAGAGCCTTTTCTAAATGTTCTCAAAACTAGCAGCTCTTTTTTGGTTACTTGGTAAAGAGAATGGAGTAACACACTCAGATGAGGAATTAGTTGACTCCAAAATCTAAATAGTACTACTCTATGTTGTACCTCATTTTTGGCTATGGAAGGGGCCAGATGCAATAACTTGTCTTTCACCTTAGAAGGGATCTGTATGTGTGTTACACCACTGGACTCCTACAGATTTCCCTGATGTCAGAATTCTGAAGTTTTGTCAGATTTATTTCCTATTCACTGACATGCAAATATCTTACCAATATTTGGCATCATTACTGCTTCTTGCTCACTAGTGTAGTCAGCATAATATCATCAATATAATGGACCAATAACATGTCATATGGACCATACAGTCCTTAAGAAAGAGAAAAGTGATCAAGATACCTACAAGATAGAGAGTTTATATGTCTGAGATAGAAAAGAAGGTATATTGTTAGCTGAAAGCAAACTGCTTTTGGTGATTTTTACTGTTATGTATCCAGAAAAAAAAAGTTTTTTAGATCAATAACTGCATACCACATACAAGGGCATGTGTTAATTTGCTCAAGCAAATTAGGATCATTTTACATTTTGATTCAGCAGCAATCTTTACTATTAATCCCGGCTAAAAAACAAAACTTTGAATAGAGCTATATATGTTAGGTATTCTGAATTTAGATTCATACAGTAAGTATTCCTTCTGAATCAAAATGTAAAATGATCCTAATTTGCATACAGTTTTCCATGGCACAAATTAAGACATTTTAAATTAGCATAGAGCAATTTTTAAATAACTATTAGCTTGTTTTCCCTTAGGCTGATTTTAAAGCATATCAACATGTCAGAATTTTTTTTTAAAGGTAATGAAGAAAACTAAAAGCTGATAAAATTGTATGTCCTGACAAATTCATAAAGCACATGCATGAAGAAACTGAGTTTTTGAAACTGAATAATTTTTACCCTTATAATACAGATGTTATTACAAGAGTCAAATTGGTGTATTAGCCTAACAGCTTGGAAATGACAATTTACACATCATTTAATACAATGAGAATCCATCAGTCTAACATTATTATTACCCTTTTCTATTCACTGATAAATTTGATAAGGTACAATGTTAGTAACTCTAGATTAAAAATAGGAAGCATTTTCTCTTCTCCAATGTAATAGTTATATATTAGTTGTCCTTAGCAATTTCTTTAAGCTATTGGAAAAAAGTTAATCCATTGGGGTGCCTGGGTGGCTCAGTGGGTTAAGCCTCTGCCTTCAGCTCAGGTCGAGGTCTCGGGGTCCTGGGATCAAGCCCCGCATCAGGCTCTCTGCTTAGAGGGGAGACTGCTTCCTCCTCTCTCTCTCTGACTCTCTCTGTCAGATAAATAAATAAAACCTTTAAAAAAAAAGTTAATCCATTAAATCAACACTCAGTTCTCTTAAACCAAAAGTGTATGAGAAAACATTTTATTATCTCAGATATTCCACAGATGTATACCATGTATTTCCAAAATTACAATCCAGTATTTTCTATAGTAATATAATTTTGAAAAATTCTAGTGAGATTTTATTTATTTATTTTTTTTATTTTTTTTTTTTTTAAAGATTTTATTTATTTATTTGACAGACAGAAATCACAAGTAGACGGAGAGGCAGGCAGAGAGAGAGAGAGGGAAGCAGGCTCCCTGCTGAGCAGAGAGAGCCCGACGCGGGCCTCGATCCCAGGACCCCGAGATCATGACCTGAGCCGAAGGCAGCGGCTTAACCCACTGAGCCACCCAGGCGCCCGAAAAATTCTAGTGAGATTTTAGTTAAAGAATTATTTCACCTTCTTTACCAAATAATCTAGTGATGGTTGACAATATCTAAGCAGTTGGTTTCATCCTTTAATTTCCACTAGTATGAGTTAAGGAGTAGAAAGTTACATGTGGCTAAACTCAACTTAAACAGTCTGAGAATTTAACCTGAGCTCAAGTTCTTGAGTAAAATTTGAAACCACCAACCAACTCCATTATGTTCATAAGTACAGCTAAGTCTTCAACAGCATTAGCTACTTAATCATATAAAAGTCTTGGTTTCTGTAGACTTTGTATAATCATTATTAATTTAAAACACTTTTGCCATTTCATGCCATACATTAATAGTGTTCCCCTTGCCCCAGCAACATGCTTTTATAGATGACTTTAAACAATAATACGTATGATTAATATTTACAAAGAAATTTTAAGTAAGGCATGGGAGTCCTGGTAAAGAGAAATATAGGCTTCAGTACATATGTACCTGATCCCTTTTTTTTTTAACTGAAGTATAGATGACATATAATATTATATTAGTTTCAGGTATACAACACGGTGATTTGACAACTGTAAATTTTATGAAATGCTCACCATGATAAATATAGTTATCATCTGTCACTATGCAAAGTTATAATAATATTATTGACTATATTCTGTTTGCTGTACTTTTCATCCCTGTGACTTACTCATTTCATAACTGGAAGTTTGTACTGTTCAATCCCTTTCATCTGATAGCGTCTGAAACCTGTTTCAACTATTATGAATCTGTTTCTATTTTGTTGTTATTGTTTGTTCGTTTGCTTGGTGTTTTAGATTCCACATACAAGTGAAGTCACATGATATTTGTCTTTGTCTGTCTTATTTCAGTTAGCCTAATACCCTCTAGGTCCATCCATATTACAAATGACAAGATTTCCTCCTTTTTTATAGATGAGTAATATCCCGTTGTATAAATCCACCACATCTTCTTTCTCTGTTCATCTATCAATAGACACTTAGGTTGCTTCCATATCTTGGCTATTGTAAATAATGATGCAATAAACATACAGATGCATATATTTTTTTCAAATTATATTTTTGTTTTAACTTTGGATAAATACCTAGAATTTGAATTATTGGATTATACAATACTTCTAGTTTAGATTTTTTTCAGGACACTCCATGTGTTTTCCATTGTGGCCATACCAGTTTACATTCCCACCCACAGTACACAAGAGTTTCCTTTTCTCCTTGGTAACTCTTCTAGTCTTTCTGGTACTAGCCACTATGACTGGTGTGAAGTGATACCCCACTGTTATTTTGATTTGCATACCCCTGATGATCAGAGATGTTGAACATTTTTTCATAAGTCTGTTGACCATCTGTATGTTTTCTTTGAAAAATGTCTTTTCTTTGAAAAATGTCTAATCAGATGACTTGGGGTTTTTTTGGTGTTAAATAGCAGTTGTATGAGTTTTTTATATATATTGGATAATTAACCCCTTATCAGATATATCATTTGCAAATATCTTCTCCCATTCAGTCCATTCAGTAGGTTAGCTTTTCATTTTGTAAATGGTGTCTTCACTGTGCAAGTTTTTTAGTTTGAAGTAAACCCAATTGTTCATTTCTGCTTTTGTTTCCCTTACCTGGCCCATTAGGATCATTGATACTATAACTGTAAGGAAATCAAATTATTTTTATTTAATCTAATTAGGTTTGAGAACCAACTCCAGATTCCCATTCTTAATGTCCTCTGTCAATAATTAAACTTTGATATTGAATTGGTACCTGAATTGGATCCAGAATTGCATTCTGTGGGTCTGTAGCCAAGCATTTCATAGAAGAATTTTGGTCACAGAAGTACAGCAGTTGAGAAAAATGAGACACAGAGTGGAAGACAGTGAAGTTGATCTGAAATTTACCAGATATCTCTTCATCTTCCTGACCCTGTATCTATCCACAGTGATTTGGAAGGTCATGATCACTGATTTTCTTCTATCTCCCAAATCTCATATAGGTCCCTCTTTGGCCAACTCTAATCGAAACAGTTCCAAGAGTAACAAAGATGACAATGGAATTTAAGGTTTAAATTACTATAGGTTTAAATTTACCTTGGAAAAGAAGGTAAATATGGCTTAATGTAAGTGGATATAAGAAAACATTGAGGCTGCTAATTAAATGGAACATGTGAAAAAAATGTAAAAACAGCAAAAGTTTATTAAAAAAAAAGCTAATAAGTAATACCAAAAGGAATACACATGTACCAATAGTTAATTTTTTCAGCTTTCTATATTCAGCTGTGTTAGTGCACTTCGGGTCCAGCTGTCATTACCTCATAGCATATCATACTAGTGTGTTGGAAAATTATGTATGAAACAATCTTATTTCTGCCTTAGACTGATATAATTTACCTGAATTTTTTAATCATCTGTGAGCTACTTTTTATATAGAATTGTTTATTTTAGCAGACTATTTACTTGGCAAACATGTAGACACAACATTCCTAAAGTAAAGTTCCAAGATTACCTGCCATCATGCCTTTGTGTAGACATACATATTATGTACATATCTTATGCCCAACAATACTCCTTCCTATATTTTGTTTCATAAAAATGAACCAAAGATATTTATAGCAGCATTGTTGAAACAACAAAATGTTAGAGAAGTATATATGCCTTTTGATAAGGAAAAATCTTAATTAGTTATGCTACCTACATAAAATGAAGTTATAAGTATATGTATATGACTTGGGTTTTTTTGAATGTGTATATACATATATGTGTAGGCCATATATAAGTGTATACATAGATATACCTCTTGGATGTATGCACCATAGATGTGTATGCATGTCTGATAGTATAAACATATGGATACATAGGATGATATGCATATATGCACATATATAAAGATGCATATACCCATGTGTGCACATATATATCAATAAACTGTCACTTCATTAGGTTGTGATAACAACAAAATAAGTATCTTTGGTTTATAAGAAATGGATTTCTGACACAAAAAACATGTTCACTGAAGCTCTGCTTCACATACTTTTCCTCTAAGATCTAGAATGATTGAATATTCTTAACTGAGACATTATTGTACATGATCAATGAGAAGAGAAAAGGGGAGAAATGGCAATCAGGTGATGGCTCTAAGTGCTTCCACAAAGAAAAAGTATATATTAGTTTTTTCCATATTTCTTTAGTCCAAAGAAAGTCACACGGACAAGACTGATGTCAATGGGGTTGAAGGAGTTAAATTCTCCCAAAGGAAAGAGGAAGCAAATATATAGAAACAGGAATGTTGAACAAACACACATGCATGTACATATATACACACATATGTATATTCACATATACATATACACATATATTCCTCCTTCAGAGGAAGGAAAGGGATTAAGGTGTTTGTGTGTGTGTGTGTGTACAATGGAGGAATAGATCTGTATGTTCTTATGTTATGAAGGATATTTGTAAGAACACTTACTACCTCATTTCTTTGACTTTGTATCAGAGAGGAGGAGAGAGAATCTTCCATTTTGTTTTTTGCTGTATAAACATTTTTAAAAAGTGAAAATAAGAAAGAAGTGGTGTTTAATATTAAACAAAAATATGAAAACTATTTTACTATGAAATATAAACTAAGAAACTTTTAAGATCATTCTTTCATGGTTTCATTGGTAGGGAAATATTTCATTATCTTTATAACAACTTTAAGGAAGCACAATCCACTTACAGTAAGCTGAGTAAAAACTCAGTGTGTATATCCAAAAATTCTCCCTTTGTTCTTTACCTTAGGAGGTATTCAGTCTTTTACCATGAGTCTGATGTTAGTTATGGGTTTTCCCTAAATGGCTTCTCCAGCTAAGGAAGTTCCATTTTATTTCTAGTGTGATAGAACTTTTTAGTTTTTTAAAATACTTTGTAGTTACATTTTGTCAAATTACTTTTCTTCATCTCAGTATAATAATTTGTTTGAATAGCACTATTTTAATGTGCTCTAATATGAGTGATTTTCAAATTATTAATTCAACCATTGCATTCCTGTGATAAATCTTACTTGTGCAAAATGTATTATTATTTTTATATATTGTTGGGTTCCAGATTACTGATATTTTGTAAATAATTCACATCCATGTTCATGAGAGAAATTTTCCTATTTCTAATCTGGATTTGACAGTATAATCTTGGCCTCATAAAATGAGTTTGAAAGCATGCCACTTACCTCTTTTTCTGAAATTATGTAGATTTGATAGTATTTCTTTTAATGATAAATTATAGTACAACTTCGCAACTCAAAATGCAAGATTACACAACAAGAAATAGGCAAAACATATAATAATGTAAGCTCATAGCACTTTATTTCATTTAATAAGAGTCTGATTTGAAAAATAAATGATCATATGCCTATGTAAATAGAAACCATCAAAAATTTACTTGGATTAAAAATTGCCATAATGACAAAAATGATTAAGCTATGGCTTCTATTTTTAGCACATTTGTCAATGTCCAAAATAAATGTTTAATGAAAATGTGTTAAATCCTTTTATTACAATTTTATGATAGCATATACACCATAGACATATAATTTGTTTCTGTTGTTTGAATAAAAAAGTCATCTGCAGTTAAATATACTGGGTAACTACATTATTTTATAATGATTATCTCATAGTTTTTCTATGACATGATAATTTATAATAATATATTAATACAGTCTCAATTTCCTTTAAAATCATAATAAAGATAATTTCTAATATTAATGCTATATCAAGTTATACCATATCTACTCTGGAGAAAGAGTAAGTTGACTGTGGTAATTCTGTCAGAATCTGGAAAACATTCTAATCTGTGACACAGATCAGCATGCAGTCAGCCAATATTTAGTTCTAAGTTTTACAGTGAGTAACATATAACTTTGGCCTCATTGAATTTATTGTAAAACTTATGCTGGAAAATATTTTTCCTCATTTCTTTTAGCTATTGATTGATTGATTGATTGATTGATTTTAAAGATTTTATTTATTTATTCGACAGAGAGAGAGATCACAAGTAGGCAGAGAGGCAGGCAGAGGGGAAGGGGGAAGGGGGAAGCAGGCCCCCTGATGAGCAGAGAGCCCCATGTGAGGCTCTATCCTAGGATCCTGAGATCATGACCTGAGCCGAAGGCAGAGGCTTTAACCCACTGAGCCACCAGGCGCCCCGCTATTGATTTATTTTTAACTACAGTACTATCCATTTGAAACTATCTAGAACCAAATATATTTCCATAATTTTATATTTGTAGGTATAAATGTTAAGATGCTTAAACAAATTTTTATGATATAGTTTTTCATATAAAAGTGATAAGCTTTTTGATGAAAAATATGATTTTATGTTATTTTTCATACATCAAAAGTATAAATATAGCCTTTCTTTAACAAATTTATTAAAGAAAGCAGAAGTCAGGTATCAGTATTTTTGAGTTAAAAGTTAATCTGATGTATGTACTGTTTAAAACAATCACACTTACATTATTTAATCTCCATAAATAGTTACTATTTCAATATTAAATTTCAATATTAAAATTTCAAGCACTACTCAGATTCTGAATATTGTAGTGATCAAAGACAATCTAATCTGTCTGATTTTCTTACATTTATTATATGGTCAGTTGTTTCCCATGTGTGCACACACACACATCAGTCTTTCTTCCCTTTTCCTTATCAACAATATGGAAAGAAATAGGGAAGAAAGTAAAGAAACAAATTTTGTAGCTTTTAAGACTATAAACATAGTTCCCAATATATCATAGTGTTACATGCACAAAATTGTATTTAATTGTATGAGCAATTAATTATAATTTTTGTTGCTCATAGTTTATTTAATCTCTTGGAATTTTCATCAGCTAGTCCCGATTCTTTAAACTCTTTGTTGGTTTTCATGATGCAGTAATCTGCTGGTTGTTCTCCATCTCGATCTCCAATACTAGCTCAGTTTCTCCTTTTAGACATCTAAATCTTAGAGAGTTCTACTTTGGGGTCTCTTCTGATTCAACATGTTTACATTAGGAGCTCTTATCTAGTCATATGGCTTTGTGTAACAGCTCTAAATAATCGTACCCAAATAGATGTATTCAATTTTAGAGCTCTCTTCTGGGCACAATATTATATATCCAACTGTGTGTTTCGAACTGCAACATCATTTCCCAAGTCAGAACTCTGAGAGTCATCCTTAAATTAGCTATCCTTCTCTCATATGAACTCTTACTGAGTTAGACTTCTACATATTTTTCTAATCATTTCACTTCTTTTCATCTCTACCCCTGCCATTCCTTCTCAAGCCACCATCATCTCTGGAACTTATTGCTGTAGTTTCTAGTCTTCCTCTTCCAGTAATGCCTTTTTTCCAATGCATTCTCTATACGATGTGAGGTTATGTCTATAAAAATATTGGTTATGTAACTCCCCCACTTCAACTTAAGCTTTCACTTTACATTACTCTAAGGACAGAATTCAAACTCATTTATTTAACTAGTTAATCCTAATTGTCTTAGTAGCAACTATGAGTAGGTACTTATTCATTGTACTCTATTTAATATATGTTCATATTTATATATGTAAATGAATAGCTTGATAAACAAATTATGGAGCTAAACTACAATATTAGAAGTATTAGCCAAAATTTAGGGCTCAAAAGCAAAGGATCATGAGAAGGGTGGTAGAAAAGGAGAACATGAAAGAAGTAGAGCTCTTTATAATTTTCTGGCACCAGAGATACTTCAAAGACAAGGATGCATCTGTAGTTCAGAAAGAAACTAGAAAACCATTTGTATTTTTTTATCTGCTTGTGTGTGTGTCTGTAGGTTTCCATCTTATTTCTGCTCTCCCTGAGGAACAGATTTCTTGTTAGTTATATGAAGGGCTGGATAAACTTGATAAAATTAACTGTGAAGATGTATTTCCACAATCATCTTTTTTATTCTTTTCCTTAGGCCTGCTACGGGGAAATTTTATTCACTTCCTCTTTTTTTTTTAATTTTTTATGGTACTCACCATATAGTAGCCTTAATACACATCTTCCTCAATTCATAATGGGGTCACATCCCAATAAATCCATCGTAAATTGAAAATACCCTAAGTAGAATGTTCATTTAATACACCAGCTTATTGAACACCATAGCTCAGCCTAACCCACCTTAAACATGCTCAAAACATTTACATTAGCCTACAGTTAGGCAAAATGCATTGACTGATGCATTAGAACTATTATATAATAAAGTTTTGAATATCACAGTAATTTATTGTATACCATGCTGAAAGTGAAAAACAGAATGCTTGTATGGGTATCAGTTGTTTACTCTCCTAAACAATCGGTTGACTAGGAGCTGTAGCTTGTTGCTACTGCCCAGACTCATGAGAAAATATTGTACTGCATATTGCCAGCTGAGAAAGGGTCGAAATTCAAAGTACAATTTCTGCTGAATGTGTATTGCTTTTGCACCATTATAAAGTAGAAAGATCATAATTGAACTATCATAAGTTAGGAATGGTCTGTACATCAAAATGTGCCATGCTTTTGAATTATCTGGCTTCCAATTATATCCCCCATGTCCTACAGGTATTTGTTTCAGCTAGTTTATAAGCGAAAACTAATATGCTAAATAAAATCTGAATAGAATGAAATGTTTTCATGTTATAGAAGTTGATGTTTATTAGATAACTAGAGTACATTACTATTAAATACATTTTATATTACAAAGTAGAGCTTTTGGTAATTTAGTTTGGTAAGTTCTTAACTCACTCTAAGCTTCTTTTTTTTTTTTTAAGATTTTATTTATTTGAAAGAGATCCCAAGTAGGTAGAGAGGCAGGCAGAGAGATTGGGTGGGAAGGAGGCTCCCCGCTGAGCAGAGAGCCCGATGCAGAGCTCCATCCCAGGACTCTGGGATCATGACCTGAGCTGAAGGCAGAGGCTTTAACCCACTGAGCCACCCAGGTGCCCCTCACTCTAAGAGTCTAAAAATAGTTCAATTTCTTAGACCATATCATTTGAAGCACACACTCCAAAACAGTATTTTCTAGAGGATTATATTAATTTCTTAGTAAAATGCTCTGAGATGAAGTTACTAACTGTTGAATGTCTAAGAGCATGGACTTGATGATGCAAGGACTTGAAATCATGTGATAAAATGATTGCAGATATTGGAGATATTTAGTCCTGACACCTGTTTTTTTAGAGCTTAGAGTGTTAACAAAGAATAACTTGAATCCTTATCTGTTGTTTGAGAGGCCGATCAGTACAGCCATTAAAAATTTACTTAAGAAGCAATCGTAAAAGTACTAATCATCATTATATCATTATATTTTCTGTATGGGTAGAAATGTAAATAACACCTAATTTTTAAATGTTTGCTTTAAATGTCAATTAGTAAACGGAAGTTACAGAAAATTGGAAGTATTTCACTGACCTTACTAGAAAAGGAATCAGAGTACACGTTTATTTAGCACTCATTAGAACCATTCCCATTTCTTCCACACTTTTTAGAGCAAACCTAATTATTCCTGCTGCCTTGACATTTTTACTACTTCATATGCCTCATCAGTTTAAAACATTTACTTCTGTGACTGCCGAGCCATTCAGCAAATTGGTTCTTCAGATCAATATTCTTGCTTCGAAAAAAGAAGCAGCTCTACACAGGTGTCTGGCAATGTTTATTCACTGAAAGCAGTTCATCTTTACTGTTGATAGTTGGCAAAGTGACACTCCATTTTAGGTCTTTAATCATTTATCCATTTCCTAAGAAAACTGCAACTTGAAAAAAAAAGAGAGAAAGCTCAATGTGTACTATTAAATAAAAATAGCCAATCAGTCAACACAGTCACCCTCTCTTCATAGCAATCAGCAACAGCTGTATCCCAATTAAGGCTATGATTTTGCAGGTGCTCAGAGAAGTCTATGTCAAAATAAATCCACTTATTTAAAATGTTTTGAACCATTATAAAGTCTTTGTAGACAAGTTCAGGAAAAAAAACCTGTAGGGATTTTCAGACAACTTATTTATAAGTGTCAAGATTCTTGGGTAAAAGAAGAAAATGAGATCAAAACAAGGAGATGTCTTTGGGAAAACATCATTCTCTTATTAGCTGTAACAACAGACAGAAAAAGGGAGTTTGAGCAGCACTCCATATAATTGGTGGAAACTGATGCCATCCTATTCAGTACATTTTTTCAGCACCTTATAGGAAAATAATCCCTCGTAATATCCAGTTCAACCTATGTGTGTACATTCCTCTTGAATCATTTTAAATAGATTTTAATAAATATTATTTACAAATAAACACTGAAACAGTTGTTTTAAGTTTTACTTTATGCAAAAGTTATAAGGTGATGTTATAAATTTAAATTCCCTCAAACTATTTCTAGGAATTCTGATTTTCTGGGGTATACTTAATTTGTCTAAGGAATCTTTATTTTTATCAAATATACCTAGTAAATATGATATAGATACCTCCTCAAACAGCATTTTGAGAGAACTTACTCTAAATTTGTACAAATAAAAGAATCAGAGTTTCTAATTTCCTTTCAAATATTTGTATTTTTAAAATGCTGATTCCCCCCCAATAGTACATACTGATTTCTAAAAACAAACAAACAAACAAACAAAACATTTGCTTTCACATACCAAGTAGTTTCTGATAATGGATAGCTTTTTCTCTTTCTGAGTCTACTCACCGGTATAATGATATATCTGTTTTATATTAAACAGAGATTATCATGAATGTTATTTAAAGCACTAGGAAACCATAAAGTTTAATTATTCAATGTTTGCATGATGCTTTGAAGATAAGATATTCTGCTTAAGAGCTAAATATTATTGTAGCTATTAAACATCTGTTGTATTCTAGTTAGAGTTGAAGACATTTTATAGCAGCATATGACATTATTCCCCTAGAAATTCATAAGTTGTCAGAGTTGAATATATCATACAGGCAACAACATATTATTGATTCATCTTAAGAGATTAGGGAAGAGAAAGGTTTTCTTTTTTTTTTTTTTTTAAAGATTTTATTTATTTACTTGAGAGAGAGACAGTGAGAGAGAGCATGAGCGAGGAGAAGGTCAGAGAGAGAAGCAGACTCCGCATGGAGCTGGGAGCCCGATGCGGACTCGATCCCGGGACTCCGAGATCATGACCTGAGCCGAAGGCAGTTGTCCAACCAACTGAGCCACCCAGGCGTCCCAGAGAAAGGTTTTCATTGTCCTTATACTTTTTAGTAGGATTAAGAGAAATTTAAAATAAATTCAGTTTGAAATTAGAGGAATAGCAATTTGATTGCATCTCACTTCTCAACAGAAATGATAGAAGACAGAAGACAATAGAATTATTACATTAAAGTGCTGAGAGAAAACTTTCAATTTAGAATACTTTATATAGAGAAAAGATTCAATATTTTGAGAAAGCATTCTATGGTTTTTGCAGGTGGAAAGGTAAATTACAATAGCTACTTGTTCATTTTACATTTTAATTAAAGTATAATATATACATTTTATTTAAGTGTAAAATGTACCAATTATAAGTACAAAGTCTGATGACATTTTACAATGTAAATATACCCATATAAGTAAAACCCAGATCAAGGTGTAGAGTAAGTTTAAAACTCAGAATCCTCCCTCCTGCCCTTTCCAGAACATTTTAAAAAATGTTCTTTTGGCTTTAAACACTTTGCTCTTGGATTAGGTTTTTTGGGTTTTTTGTTTGTTTGTTTGTTTGTTTGTGGAATATGGGATCATGCTTATGCATTATTTTGTGTCTAGATTCTTTTGTTCAGCAATATATATTTTTAAGATTTGTCCATGTTTTATATATAGTGTAAAATTCACTATTTTTATTGTTTTGTACTATTCCATTTTACCAATATGCTACAACTTATTTATTGTACAGCTCTATTATGGTGGATAGTCATTTGGTTGTTTCCAGATTGGGATTATAAGTAACTTTGCTGAGATGCTACATTATATGACATATCTCTGGATATATATAAGTAGACTTCCTAGGTAATAGCTTGTGCATTTTAAATTTAATATTTAAAATTTTCTAATGTCCATTTTGATTTATCATTTGAATTACACGGTTATATATGAATATGCATGTATGTGCACATATTTTCATATGTATAAATTATAGAATACTATACTTTTTAAAATATTTATATATTTGAGAGAGAGAATGTGCAGTAGTGGGGGGAGAGATAGAGGTGGGGAGAGAGAGAGAGAGAGACTCCCTGCTGAGCAAAGAGCCTGATGCAGGGATCTAGCCCGGGACCCAAGACCGTGATCTGATCCGAAAACAAGAGTTGGATGCTCAGCCAGCTGAGCCACTCAGGTGCCCCAATACTACACATATTTTAAATAATCCACAGTTTATATATATGGGGTACATGCACAAAGAGAAACATATACAAATATGTTTATACATCAACTGTACCATACACATTCAAGTATATATGTGACACATAATTTTAAGTATTAATACATAATACCATTATATATATTATATATTACACATATTTCTAATCTGCTAGTTTTTAAAATGTATTTCTCAGTTACTCTAAAAATTGTATCAAAATATTTTACTATGATATGGATTATTTTATGTTATTTTTGGTTATGTCAGATTTTACTTTATATATTTTGAGATGATCTTATTGTTTCCTCTTTTATTAGCATTTTAACATTATAGAATGGAAGAGCCTTCTTTATTTTAGTACTAATTCTAGCATTAAAGCCTATTTCATGTGATACTAATAGCCTTTTTTGATAGTGCATGATAAAATTTTTTCATTCTTTAATAATCAACATTTATGGATTCTCATATTTAAGATATCTCATAAATAGTGAAGAATGTTGCATTTAATTAGTGTATCAATATTTGTATTTTGCTAAACTAGTCTACAGTTAAGATAATTATAGGTATATTTCATTTTAAATTGTCCCTTTTTATTTTTCATTTGTATTACCTCTCTCTTTTTCCTTGTGTTCCATTATAATCTTCTTTATAATTAAATGGTACTTGGTAATCTCAGTGTTTCCCTTTTAGATATACTTTTAATTCATGTGTTTATTATTTTCTACAGTAAGTACAATACATATCTGTTTAAATTATGCATTAATTACAAGATGAATACTTGAATCAATAACATCTACCTACAACTCTTGCACTTTCTAACATATATAAGGACCTTGTGGATATATTTACAGTCTTCTGTTTTTGTGATGTTGTTGTGAAATTTATTTTAATATGTTTTAAATTGGCCATGGTAGTATTCATGTATTTTAAATATCTCAAGAATTATTTTAAACAATCAATATTATTTTAGATTTAATTACACACATATGTTTGCTGTTCTCTTTATTTATTTTAGAAGTACTCTATTTCCATTCATTACCATTTCATTCAGTCAGGAAAAAAGGCTCCTTTTGAGATATTTTTTGATAGAGTTCTTGTTACAAAGGATTTTCTCAGTATTTATGTTTTGCCATTGTTTCTTCTTTCTCCTTTACCTTTGAAAAATATTTTCTTTGCATATATAATTTTAAATTGACACTTAATTCTTCCACATTTTAAATATATGCATCCATAGTGTTCTGAATTATGTATGTTTAGAAGTAAACTGTGAGTGGTATTTTTGTAATCTCTTGCTGGTTTTAAGATAGTCTCTTTGTGTTTAATTTTCAGCAATTTTTCTATATTTTAAATGTATTTTTTTCTTGTGTTTTTAATCCATTTCATAGTGTAGAAATCTAAAGTCTATAGTTTATGTTTATTCTTTCCAATTAAAAAAAAATCTCAGATTTCCTTCTATTCTTTCTTCTTCAGTTTATATTCTTTCTCCTTCTCCTTTGGGATTACAATTACATATATGTTAAATCATTTCACCATGGTCTGTACAATGATAGCACTCTCATTTCTTTCCTTTTGTAAACCTCTTTGTTTCAGTGTGGCTATTCTGTGTTAGCATATATTTAAATTCAGTAACTTCATTTCTACTATTTATAATTTTCTTTCAAATGCATTTATTGAATAGTTTCAGATATTAATAACATTTCAGCAAAAGAATGTGGTATTGATTCCTATTAGATTTTCTAATTTCTTGTACAAATTTTTGTATTTTTATATATTTTCCTTAAATATTATAGTTATTTAGTATAGTTATAATTATTTAATGTTTGATAATTTTAAAATCTGTATCATTTATGGATATCTTTCCTTTTTCCCTTTTAGCTCTTGAATTTCAGTCATTGGTATTTGTATTTATTATATTTTGTAATTTTTATTACATGTCAGATACTATGTTTACAAAAGTTGGGTCTCTGGGATGATGTTACCGCTTTCCAGAGAAGTTAAAATTTTCTTCTTGTACGTAGGTGGAGTAAAAGCAAATCATCTGGGGCACCTGGGTGACTCAGTTAAGTGTCTGCCTTCAGCTCTGGTCATTCTGAGCCCCCGCCAGACTCCTTGCTCAACAGAGTCTGCTTCTGCCTCTCCCTCTGACCCTCCCTTCCCCAGCTCGTGTGTCTCCCACTCACTTTCTCCCAAATAAATAGATAAAATCTCTTGAAAACAATAAAGGCAGATCATCTTGAGAGTGATTTATTTCCATTTTATTATTATTTTTTCTAGATAAAAACTTTCAAGAGCCTCAAAAAATGGTCTGCAGTTCCTGTTATGTCCCTTTATGTTTGTGGCCCTGACTCCAATTTTTGTTTCCATATCCTGTGAGATTTCTAACACTTATTTTTAGCATTTTTTAGCCTTTTGACATCTGCTCTCTGCTTTGTTAGTGGGAGTCTTGCCTCAAAAAATGGAGCTTGGAGTTACCAAGTATCTTGAGAGTAATTACATACAGAATGGCTCTCTTCTTTGTGTTTTTCTTTTCTGCTATATTTTAGAAGATACCTTTCCTTCAATTTTCATTAAGTGTTGGGCAGGTTTTCTTTAATTCTTCTTCCTCCCCATACTCTTTCTTTCTCCCATCTGGGATTACAGTTCTGTGTGCCTGTGTGTATGTGTGTAAATACGCTTTCTGCCTCTGTTAGGAGAATTCTAGTTTCTGTGATAAATAAAATGTAAATTTCAATGGCTTAACAAAATATGTGTTTACCTTATAATCATGCAACAATATAATAGATGTCTTCCTGATTAATGAGAAATTTTCCTTTCCATGACTATTCAAGAATCCAGGCATTTCAGTCTTTTAACATCGGTTTTACAGAGCCTAGGAGCCTTCTATTTTCATGAAGTTTTATTTAATAAAAAAATGACCTAAGTGTGACAAATATTATTTCCACTTACATTTTATTGACAAGAACCATAGCTACATTTAGAAGCAAGAGGATTAGAAATTGCTACCCTTGAATTGTCAGCTGACTTAGAAAGACTCGACATTATGAAAAGAAAGCATAGTTTTCTTTCTTTTCTCCATTAAAATATTTTATTACCTTTTTTGTAACACTAATAGAAAAATCAATCTGATTTGAATAGAACAGTGAGCAAACACACACACACACACACACACACACACATATATAATTTATAGCATCATTTCGACATGGAAATAGGCAAAGATTCTAGATTGTCGAAGTGAAATTACATGGTAGAAATGGTGTTGGCAAGTCTCACTCTGTGGGTACGGTTCCTGGCAAACCCAAGTGAAATGAGTAGAAATTGAAAAAAAAGACAGTAATAGGATAGTATTATGAAATAATCCCATTTTTATAAAACTACACATATGCACACAAAATTTTAAAAATATGTTATAATTCTATTTATTATTGTATATGCCCACATTAAAATGTTAAGTTAAAAATACAACATAAAATTTGGGGAAAAAAATTGGGAACCACCTGGATTGCTCAGCCAATAGAGCATGCAACTCTTGATCTTGGAGTCATGAGTTTGAGCCTCATGTTGGACATAGGGATTACATTTTAAAAAATTGAGTAGGGATACCTGGGTGGCTCAGTCATTAAGCATCTGCCTTCAGCTCAGGTCATAATCCCGGGGTGCTGGGATCAAGCCCTGTATCAGGCTCCCTGTGCAGCAGGAAAGCTGCTTCTCCCTCTCCCATCCCCCCTTCTTGTGTTCCCTCTCTCGCTGTGTCTCTCTGTCAAATAAATAAATAAAACCTTTAAAAAATTTTAAAAATTGAGTAAATAAAAGCTCTACAAGTGGCGTCTGTGTGGCTTAGCCAGTTAAACATCTGCCTTTGGCTCAGGTTATGATCTTGGGGTCCTGAGCTCAAGTCCTTCATTGGGCTCCCTGCTCAGTGGGGAGTCTACCTCTCCCTCTCCCTTCACGCCATCCCCTATCCCTGCTCATGTGTGTGCTCTCTCTCAGATAAATAAATAAAATCTTTTTTTAAAAAAAGCTCCACAAGACTTAAAATAAAACTTGTTTTGAGCATCATTTTAACTCATGTTCAAGACTTAATGTTATTTCCTTTCCTATACCTCTATTCTGAAATGTATCTTAAAGAGCAGTGCGTATGAACGTCTGACACCCAACGTTTTTGTGATGCCTTTATGAACGGTGTATGCTACTTGATTTTTATATTCCCAGTACTTAGCATTTGGTCATTTTTTAGACAGTGCATTAAAATACTGAAACTTTTGTTGTAATTTTCAAATGCTTGATAAGAATAATGAGTATGTCTCTGTACACTTTATGCTAACATTTAAATGCATTATACACAAGTACATATAATTTTGTCCTTCAACAAATAAGAATGGCATATAGCTATTTTTTCTTATTTTTTATAAAAGACAGTCAAATTATTATTCTGCTTTTAAAAACACCTTTATTTGCTTTTACAGACAAAATATTTTCAGGATGTTTTTTATTATACTCAAGAAGTCTATTTTTAGAAATAATTCTGTGTCTGCAATAGATTTCCTCTCAATATTGAAATATCTTTAATGACTTTCACTGGTAAATGTTTGTCCTGGAAAAATTAGAATGGATGGCAAGTCTGAGTAATAAAATAAGCCATTGGTTGTCAGGATACTTTTATTAGTAAAAATTTGCCCATACAACTTAAAATTTGCATTATTAATGCAATAATATAAATGACTTCTGGCAAAGCTTGATATTTTAGGCCTTTATTACAAACTTTTTTATTTTTTCTAATAAATTTCATTGAAATGTGAAAGCTAAATATGGGAGCAATTGACGTGACATATTAGCAATATTTACTGAGAGACAAATATTTTATATCTCACCATTAGTGTCTTTGGGAAAGACCAAATGTAGATAGGTGTATTTTAATGGCAAAATCATTAGTATGTTATTGATTTCAAGAGGGAGAAATATCAATAGGTATATCAATAATAGGAAATAACATACTTCAATATAGAAAAATCTTACCACTGCATCAGGAGCATTTATAAACTTCCAGGGAAACAAAAATCAGGGCTGAATCACACAAGTGAATAGATTTTAAAAAGGCAATTTAGTCAAATATTTGTTCTAAAAGAGTCTTGCCTTATCCATCCAATATAAATATATGTTTTTATTTTTTAGACACTGAAGTGTTACAGATTCACATATTTTCTATTATTTTGACCTCAGTGACAGGATTATACCTAAATCATTTTGTTATTTTATAACAGTAATTTTTATGTTATCTCTTACTGCCTAAGCTTTTAATATTTGACTTTATTTTCTGAAATGAATGAATTAAAAAGTACCAATCCATTTAAAATAACATCATGAAGCAGAGTCGTGCAGTGGAAGTGTGCTGGGCCCATAAAATAACATCATGAGTTTGATCAACATGATTACAAATGAAAATATTTTTCTATCCCAAATATTTGGATTTATCTGACTCTTAATTTTTTAAATCTCAGTGCTTTATCAATGGCTTTTCCGGGTTCTTTAAATATATTCATAAAGTATTTGTAGTGTATACGAATGATTATGATGGCAATATTGATGACACCGAAGAGGAAGAGGAGGATGATAAAAAAGACAAAGTTGAAGTTTTTATAATTTTCCAGGCATTCTGAGAATACAGGTAAATAATTCATTAAAAGTTTTTTAGGACTGTGCCTTCCATGATGAATACTTAATATGTTCTGTTATTATTGTTAGGGAAATATGCCATTTTGCCTAATCTTAATATATCTTTACTTTTACTCAAAATACTTATTTAAATGAAAAAGAGATATAATACAAATTTTTAAAATTTAATGAAAAGGAAAGTATATATATTAGAATTTTGATAATTCAAAAAATAATTTTCTTTCTTAAAATAAACACTGTCCATTCCTATGGATAATTCTTTTCTGTTTTTTTCTTTTAAAACAAATCTTTAGGGGCGCCTGGGTGGCTCAGTGGGTTAAAGCCTGCTTCCTCCTCTCTCTCTTTCTACCTGCCTCTCTGCCTACTTGTGATCTCTGTTAAATAAATAAATAAAATATTTAAAAAAAAATAAAAAAAATAAAACAAATCTTTAAATCTTCACTTCAAAATTGATCAACAATATGACCCTAGTTATTTAGTTTTCTGTATCTGAAGCAGTGTCTTTACCACCTATACTACTTAAAATATGATGGAAATTTTTATTCCTACAATACTTTTTTATTTTTATTTATTTATTTTTAAGATTTTTACTTTTTTATTTGACACAGAGAGAGAGAGGGAGCAAGAAGGGGGAATGGTAGAGGGAGAGGGAGAAGCACACTGCCTGCCGAGCAGAGAGCCCAATTCAGGGCTCAGTGCCAGGATCCTGGGATCCTGACCTGAGCCAAAAGCAGATGCTTAACCATCTGAGCCACCCAGGTGCCCCTACAATAGTTTTGTAATTGATAATTAACAGACAGTGTTATATTAGTACAGTAGTATAGTATCTGTATATATATGCACATTAGTACATGTGGTATATATAGTACATTAGTATATTAGTACAGATGTACAATGTAGTAATTCAGCAATTCTACACTCAGTACTTGTCAAGATACGAGCACTCTTAATCCTCTTTATCTACTTTACTGCTTCCGTGCTCCCACCTCCCCTTTGACAACCACCATTTTGTTTTCTGGATTTTAGAGTCGGTTTTTTGTCTCTCTTCTTTTCCCCTTTGTTTGTTCATTTGTCTTTTTTTTTTTTTTTTTTAAATTCTCCATAGGAGTTAACATATATGGCATTTATGTTCATAATTTTGGCTTATTGCCTAACAAATGACATTTGAAATTAAAATTATATTTTTTTAAGATTTTATTTATTTATTTGAGAGAGAGACAGTGAGAGAGAGCATGAGCGAGGAGAAGGTCAGAGGGAGAAGCAGACTCCCCATGGAGCTGGGAGCCCGATGCGGGACTCGATCCCGGGACTCCGGGATCATGACCTGAGCTGAAAGCAGTCGTCCAACCAACTGAGCCACCCAGGTGCCCCAAAATTATTTTTAATTACATGAAAATGTTTTGTTATTGCTATATTCCTAAATCGCTTTCCAAAAAAAACCATGTTAACATTCTGTTCACCTATAAGGTATAAGAGCATTTATTTCACTGAATTTTAAGGGAGTTTAGTATTTCTGTTACCTCTAATCTTTCTTCATAGATGACCAGAATGAAAAAACATATTTTTATTGTTTATTTGATGACTAGAAAGGTTAAAATTATTCCCATGAAGTTTTTTTTTTTTAATTTTGTCCTTATTTTTATGGAAATTTTCTGTATAAGATGTGTTCATTTTGAATGAGTATACCCCTACTACCACCAATTCACATCTATGAGTCTATTCATTCAGCCTGTATTAACACCGATCATCCTTACAAGGCACAATTGCAGGATCTTTAAATACAGCAGTGAACAAAATATATGAAAATGTCTGCCCACATAGAACTTTCCAATAATAAATAAACTAAGCAGAGTGTCAATTACATTAGATGTTAATAAGTGCCATAGAATATAAAGGTTTCTTATGGAGAGCTTGTAATTTTAAGTATGAAGTAGTGAGCTGTGTGGATAAATAGGGAAAGAAAATTCTAGAAAAGGTGGAGAGCAAGTGCAAAATTTGTTAGAAACAATTTTTCATAGGGTAACAGGGAGCAAAGATTCCAGTGAATTGGAATGAAGTGCAGGCTATTAGGGAATGAGATCAGAAAAGTAATTTGTAACCAGATGTTGTGGTTTATGCTATGTAAGTGAGACAGACACTCTATGCAAAATTTGTTTCACATGTTGAGCTGATGTTGACACATACATATGCCAATTAAGTAGAATTTCATTACACACATAGTGTAACTTTTGGAGGAAGAACAGGACATGCTTCCTAGTGGGTTTAAAAATGGGAAGCTGACTTGGGTGTGGTTAAGGGACAGTACTGAGCCAAGAGCTCCTAAGCATGAACATGGGGCTTGCATGGTTTGAACTTCCTGCTTCTGCCAGGGAGAAAACATCCTAGCTTTCTTATACCTTTCCCAGATGTGGAGCAAGAGGAAATTGAAATGTCAGCTGTCAAACGTGAAAAGTGAATCCCCTAAGTTACATTCAACTTACAATTAGAAGGGAAGCCATTTGAAGGTATTGAGCAAACCGAGTTGTGACATATTCTGATTTAGTTCTACCTGGAATGCTGTGAATGTTATGTTGAGAACTGAGAGGGTGAGTAAAGGAAGATGCTTGGAAGCCAAATACAAGCACTTGCTTCAGTGAAAGATAATAGGGGTTCAAAGCAAGAGGTTAGCAGTGGAGGTGGTGGGAACTGATTGGGTTAAGAATATATTTTGAAAGAAGGAATAGCAAGATTTGTTTATGAAATAGACATCTGTAATTTTTTCAGCCAGCTAGAGCTAGGTCATGGAGAACTGATAAAAAGTTGAAAATACATTAAGGGAATAACTGTAATGTTTGATCATGTTATCTAAGATGGATTGAAGGAAAATGAGAATGTGAGGTAGGTGGAGTCCAGTAACTAATATCATAGGATCAGAATGGTTTAAGGTCCCATTTAGATTAAGGAGTTGTATTTAGTGCATGAGAAGGAATGGAAATCAGTATGATCATAAATAATTTTAAGATCTGTGAATGTGGGTAAATACCACAGGAAGAATGAAGAAAAAATAGTTTTTATCAGATGTCAAACTTGACTGAATTTAGTTAAAAAGAAAGTGGGAATAGAAATTGAAAATAACAAGTAAAAACAGCTGTTTTGAAGAAAAGGTTCATTTACTTATTTATTCTAATGTAAAAGAAAGGCAAGATCATAAAGGGATAGAAAATAAAAGGATACAAGAAATCTCTTTCTACCTACTGCCTTCTGCAAAGTTGTACTTGGAATCTGAGTACTAATTACAGTTACAAAAGTGTATAATAAATTAAAAGACATATAATAGGATTCTTTTGACAGTCATCTTTGTGGCTGTAAAGAAGGGTGGTCATTAGGATTACAAAATTCCTGGTATATTATTAGTCATATGTTATCAATGTGTCTATAACTTAATACTATTAAAATAATCTAATCCATATTTATATCTCAGATGATGGATTTAATTAAACATTTTTTTCTGTTTTTACCATATTTACTAAGTCTTTTATTTAAAATCCATTTTTTTTCTACCCAAAATAGTCTGAGTCAATATTTAAAAAGAAAAAAATTAGAAAATAAGGGGAGAAAAGAGCCCTTCTATGTTTTTATTTGTGTATACCATCCTCTTTGATAAATTTTGCAGGCTTAATTTTACTTGACAAGTATGATAAATTAGAAATTGCCAAATAAAATATTACCTGTTGTAATATTCTTTGGATTTAGAAACACATACAGAAATAAAGATAGAGTACTAAATTCAACGTTTGAGAAGAGTTATGCTGGTTTCACAAGCTTTAACATCAGAGGTTTGAAGAATTTCCAATCTCACAGTCAAAAGTACTAATTGCTCATAAACAAAATGATTTTACCAATCAAAAGTACTAATTGCTCATAAACAAAATGATTTTACCAATCAACTGGTTCATACATTTGAAAACACAAGTAGTATTTCTATACATAGTGTACTTTAATAAAAACTAAGTAAAAATACACACGCAAATAAATCTTTAGTTATGACTTGCAATTTTTTATTTAGTGTAGTTGATACACAATGCTCAATGCTACATTAATTTCAGGTATACAACATAGTAATTCAACAAGTGCACATAATGGCTCTGCTCACCACGTGTAGTTACCATCTGTCACCTTACAACACTATTACAAAACTATTGACTAAATTCCCTGTTCTGTACCATTCATTCCATGACTTACTCATTCCATAACTGGAAGCTTGCAGCTCCCAACTCCTTTCTGCCCATTTGCCCATCCCCCCACATCTCTAACCTCCGGCAACCATCAGTTTGTTCTGTTTATAGGTCAGTCTGATTCTGCTGTTCATTTCTTCATTCATTTGTTTTGTTTTTTAGACTCCACATGTAAGTAAAATTATGACTGTCTCTGTCTTATTATACTTGAGATAATACCCTCTAGGTCCATCTGGTTCACAGTTTTTAAAAAGAACATATACAATAGCCTTTCTTCTCTAAAAGCCATCTTTTAGTGAAAATCTGAACAACTTCAAAAGTTTTCTTCCTTTGGACATAAAATTAGGGAATTTTAAGCTATTTTTCATTTTCCATCTTTCTAATTGACTTTCATGTTTTTATTTATAAAATGTTTGTCATTATATTAAGATTTTCATTTCAAGACTAATAGAATAGGTTTATTTTAACTGTTTTGGTATTCTTTACAGCTAAACAAGTCATTTCTAAAATATCAGAAAGACTTTTGTATTTCTCATCAAGGGAAAAAAATAGGGAAAATAAATTTCATCCTCAATGAGGTAATTGTATTACAAGAATTCTAATATATTAGTAACTGAATCTGTAGTATGAACAGAAAGAGTTACATAGTAAAACATTGTGATATCAGAATTTGTTTCTTTAACTGATGTATTTTTTTAAGGTCTGTAAAATAGAAACTACTATATGGAATGAGGTAATAAAATTAAATGAGTACATAATATAAATAGGAAAAAGCAATAAAATTAAAGTCATTGTGGAAAAATGGTAAGTGCTGGATTGGTACAGGGAAATACTTCACTTTTAGTAGTTTATTTAAGTACAAATTGAATGCAAAATTATGTAAGTAATAAATATTTTTGAAGCACTTCTGCTAAAATATAGATTGCAAGGCCTATGTTCTCAGTATCATATCTGATTGCCCGCATTTCAGCATAGTATTTAAGAATCATCTGGAAATATGCTTGAGTCTAAATATCTTCCCCACTAGGAGGATCTGTGAATTCTTTTTTGAGTTAAATCTGATTTTTACAAAGTTTGGGTGGGTAACACACAATTATTGAATACATTGAATATGGTCTGAGTGATAATTTGAGCACCTAGGAAAAGCATCCAGGGATGGGTCATAGTTTCTAGAATTTAAAGTGTGGCCAAGAAGGTGTAATTTTAGATGATAATTATTGAAATTGAACAAATACAGTTTCTGAAATAGACACGTATGGAGACTAGACCCAGGACAGGGTAGTAATTAAGAAGAACGCAGTGAGAGGAAAAATCAAGGTAAAAATAAATTGCCCTACTTCACAGTTTTGCCTAAGCATACAAGAATACTAACTTCTTGTAAAATAACTTTTTTTTTTTTTTTGTAAAAATCACTGATCAGGAATGTCTATTTCTGGACCTTTTTGATTTGATCAGGACTCTGAATTTAAAAATAATTTTATTTTATTTATTTTTTTTTTATTTTATTTTTTTTTTTAAGATTTTTTTTTTTTTTTTATTAATTTGACAGAGAGAAATCACAAGTAGACGGAGAGGCAGCCAGAGAGAGAGAGAGAGGGAAGCAGGCTCTCAGAGAGCCTGATGCGGGACTCGATCCCAGGACTCCGAGATCATGACCTGAGCCGAAGGCAGCGGCTTAACCCACTGAGCCACCCAGGCGCCCTAAAAATAATTTTAAATTGCCAAATGATAATACCATAGTATTTTTAAAAGCACACTATAAATTCCAATAGTGTATCAGTGATTATATGAGAATTAAAACTTAAATTTTACAATGAAAAGAACATATATAAATGACTAAATCAAATTTCAAAAGATTTGCATGTAGAGAAAGTTTCAATAATACCTGAAGTATTGGAATGTTTGGGTGGCTCAGTTGGTTAAGCTCTCCCTCTCCATCTGCCCCTGCTCTTGTGCTCTCTCTTGTGCACTCTCTGTCTCAAATAAATAAACAAGATCTTAAAAAAAAAACAAAACTGAAGTATTGAAAATACAGTGTTCAAAGAGGTAGTGAATAGAAGTAAATTGTTATTTTACTAATTTCATTTGTAGTACCTATTTCACGTGTATTACAGAATTCCAAGAAGAATCTAATTATTTATTTGAGTCTCCATGCCTTAGGAAAAGAAATGAAGAGAAATTTGTAACTTTTTGCTTAGAAAAGCCAATATACATGGTATTTAAAATTTTGCAAAGTCTTTTAATAGGTGTACCATGTTTCACACACCCACAGATACAAGAATGAATACAAATTATTATTTTTACCACTTTCTAGATCAAGGTGTCAATTAAAAAATTATGAAATTTTATCTAGTAATAGAATATTAGGTTTGAAAGGGATAGATAGCTTTTATAATGCTAATTTCTTATAGAATTTTAATGCTAAGATTGGCATATAAAATTTATTAAAGGAAATTCCCATTGATAAAAGAGGAGGGTAGGAAGACTTCACTGAAGCTTATTTTATAATCTATTTAATATTTTAGTGTATATTTCCCCAAAGATGGAAAGTTGCATAATCATTTTCCCTTAATACATTTACCATGGAATTATCTGTCAGATAGCTTTTTTGGGGAACTTACAAATTCTTTTCATCCTTCCCCAAATCTGAATTTCTTTTATGCATTATTTTTATATGAAAATTGATTTCTATATATTCTTATCACAGCTTTGAGATTTTCAATCCCAATAAGGGAGACCATGAAGAAAATATTTTCTTATTGTATGATTTATAAAGGAGGACATTGGAACTAGCTAGAGAAGAGATACATAAAATGGAAAACACCATGGTTATGTAAGGCAGGACTAGAAATTTCTTCAGGGAAGCCCTGGAATGGTCATGAAAATTGGGGAAAACGAACGCTGAATTTTGGGATTGCATTCCTATCTCTCTCTCTTTTTTTTTTTTTTTAAGTATAGGTGTTACTGACATTTTATTTATTTATTTAAGAGAGAGACAGAGTGAGAGAGCATGAGAGGGGAGGTCAGAGGAAGAAGCAGACTCCCCATGGAGCTGGGAGCCTGATCTGGGACTCGATCCCAGGACCCCGGGATCATGACTTGAGCCGAAGGAAGGCAGTCGCTCAACCGACTCAGCCACCCAGGCACTCCTACATTCCTATATCTTTTGATTTGGGTAGTGATGTTCAGACAAGTGGCAGTTGCAGGATATAGTCATGATGGTGTTCTAACAAAAAGTTACTATTTAAAATGTTGTTGCAACAGAAATAAAGAGTTCGTTAAAACATATACATCAGCAAGTGAGAATTGTCCTCAGATTGATTAGTAAAGTGAATCACACTTTCACAAATTATTTTGCATTCTGGGGGCTGTGTGAGTGCTTTTGGAGCATCCCAATATTATTCATTAGTCTGCACAAACGCGGTGACTGAATATAGAACATTTGTATGAAAGGAAAAATCAATGGATAGAAATTTTATGAACTCATCTCTAAAAATAAATTTACTATTGTAAGAAAACATTTGACAAACCAAAATGGAGGTACATTCTACAAAAGATATATCTTCCGTAAAATGTCAGTCATGGTGAACAAGGAAAGACAGAACTGTAAAAATTAGAAAAGATCTAAGAGATAGGATTAAATGCAACATATTACCATGGATCGTGCCCTAGAACAGAAGAAGAACATTCGTGGGAAAATCAAATCAAAGTCTGTAGTTTGGTTAGTATTGTATCAAAGTTAGTGTCTGTTCTGCGGGATACACCGTGTTTATGTAAGATTTTAAAATTAAGGGAAGCTGAATGAAGGCTTAATGGGAATTCTCGGTATTATATCTGCAAGTCTTCTATAAATCTAAAATATTTCAAAATGAAGTTTAGAAAAGACACCAGAACAAATCATTAAAATATATCTAGGAAAGAAGCAATGTTACCTATGAATTATTTGTAAAATACTCATTGTCTTAAATATTGTTAATTTGTGCTTTATGATTAGTATATGGCTTCAATGTTTTCTTTTATGAAAATCAAAATATCAAATAAGGCTCTCATAAATTCATGTAAAATCTAAGTTCATTATCCTTTTTTCCTCTAAGGTATATGTTCATCAATTATTACTTATACTAACATATCTTTAGTTAGTGGGTTTAACATGTTTGAAATAATATTGATCGAGAAAATATTGACTAAAAAAAGATATGGAAATAATACATAGAATCTTGATATTGATGTTCCCACATTTCTTTTTTTTTTAATAATTTTATATCTTTACATTAAAACCTTTAGCATATTACTGACAATAAATTTTAATTCTGTCTGATAGTTCCAACATTGTGATTCAGTTGTTGCTTTGTCCTTTTACACTATTTTTCTTATCTTTTTGTATGCCTGAGAGCTTTTGTTGAAATTCAGCAGTATTACACTGTTAAATGTTAATCAGTTCTCCTTAGCCTACTGGTTAAGAGGCTGAGCAGTGGTGTAGGGCAAGGTGGGGAATGGAGGCCAGGTGAGATTTTTTTTCTTCTCCTCAAACTTCACTCTAAAGCAAGCACTGTGGCCTTCCTGGTGCTCCTGCGACTTTCCCTACTATAGCTCTGAGCCCAATATATATTCCTGCCACTAGTCTCTTTCCCAATACAGAGATCAGAAATGCTACTTTGGCTCATAGCTATCTCTTCCAAATCCTCAACCATCCCCTGAGAAAGAGCAGTCCCAAATGCCCATCTTACCTCTCTCAATTTCTGTATTCCCCTGGATATTAGCCAGAGAACACCTCTTTATCACACATATAGAAATTTCTTCAGTTAACATCATTTTTCCAGATATTTTTATTTTCTTCTGTCTTTACTAAAGTAAAAAGTCCTTGAAAATACTTAAATTAATCTATCTGTAAAAAATAAAGTAAAATAAAGTAGGACCCAGATGGTATGCCTTACAATGTTGAAGGTGACAAAAGCAAGCAAACATATAAATAATACATTCATATATTTTTGCCATGTGGGTTTTGCCTCACCAAAATGAAATAAATATATCTTAAAAGTAGTTAAAGCAAAGGAGATGATACTCCTGTTTTGTAGGTGTGTGTCCATGTGCATGTGCTCTGTGTGTTTCTGTGTGTGTTTGGTATATGTGCTTTTTTATACCTTACAAAAATTGCTGTGGTTTTATGGTCAGCTTTCGATTTTTATGTAAATAAGGACAAAGGTAAAAATACTTTCCAATGTATTTGTTGGTAAATAATAGAGAAAGACTGGAATGACTGAATGGAGACACTAGTAAAAAATGTATGACAAAATGTAACAAGTAAACTTTATAACTCTTAAAAGTTGTCTGTAGACTACCTACATGGACTAAGGTTATTACACTAACCAAACTTCCATTGCACAGAATATAACCTTTTGACAACATTAATTTTAAAAACTGTGCTAATTTTAGTTAATTTATATCATGTTGAAGGTTGAGCTGGAGGACAATATGTATATGTTTGATAGATTCCATAAAAGAACTATATTTTTTCTTCTAAAGGTTAGATAACTTTAATGTTTTAATTAATGTATACCTGTTTATTTTCTTACTCATATAAATTATAACTAGGACCAATGTAGGTCATATAGTCATTTATTGTTTTTAATGAAGGATGTTTTTTCTAGTCCTCATTAAATAGTATAGGCAGAGTGAATGGATTTTTATGATCTTTTATCTTATTAGTTTATAAATATTTAATACAAACTGAAATAAAAAATATTTACAACCTTTATTGATAACTACTATTCTTTCATTTATTTTTTTTTATTTTTAAAATGTCTCATTTGTTGATCTAGGTACTGATCTTGGAACTTTTAAACTTAAAGTCTTTGTTCTGTGTGTGTCAAAATTCAGTGCAGACACTGTCATTACATCGTGGTAGGTCCTATAGTGTAGGGGAGATGAGGGAAATGCCTCAGGAGCAAAATGAAGGAGTCCCATAATTTGCATCATGTGGTTATTTGAAGGTTTGTTGAAGAAGGTACATTTTTATCTGGGTCTTCAAGGACAGAAAAAAAAAAAATGCCACAGGAATTGCAGTACTAGTGTTTACTCCAGAGATCCAAATGTATTAATCCAAAGGGGCACCTGCACCCCAATGTTCATAGCAGCAATGTCCAAAATAGCCAAAGTGTGGAAAGAGCTGAGATGTCAATCGACAGATGAATGAATAAAGAAGATTTAGTGTATGTATATACAATGGAATATTACTCAGCCATCAGAAAGGATTAATAGCTACCATTTACAACGATGCAGATGAAATTGGAGGATATTAGGCTGAATGAAATAAGTCAGTCAGAGAAACACAATTATCATATGGTTTCACTCATATTTGGAATAGAAGAAACAGCACAGAAGAATATAGAAGAAGGTAGGGAAAACTGAATGGGAAGTCATCAGAGAGGGAGAAAAACTATAAGAGACTCTTAACTCTAGGAAACTAACTGAAGGTTGCTGAAGGGAAAAGTGGTAGAGAGATGGGTAATTGGGTGATGGGCGTTAAGGAGGGCTAGTGATGTGATGAGTACTGGGTGTTATATGCAACTGATGAGTTATTGAACACTACATGTGAAACTGATGATGTACTATTTGTTGGCTAATTGAATTTAAAGAAAGAAAGATAGATAGAAATAAAACTGCCAGATGTGATATAGTGTAGAGCCTTCAGGCAAGGGGAAGAGCAGTAGCTTTGAGGCAGTAAATTGTGTGATCTGGTTGGGAGATAGGAGGTTCATCAAGTTTGGGCTATGGTAACTGGAGAGATAAGGGATAAAACTTAGCTTGAGCTGAGGTGTGTGGGAGGCTTCATGTATTTGTCAGAGAGCAGATCTTTATTTTTGGAATGTAATCTTAATAGCAGCATAAAACATATTATGATGTAGGAAGAGAATAATGTTGCCTATATAACTACTTCCAAAAATAAAATATTTCTCCAGAGATAGATACCAGCTCCAATCCGTAGAGCCCCAGGGAAATATATTTGGAATCCTCAAAGTACTACCTTTGTCCACATTAACAGGTTAGAAATATATATGTTTAGTCCCAAAGTATCCAGTTACTATCATATGAACAAAACTATTATGTAAAATCTTACACAGGATTTCCTTAGCCATCCTAAATTACTTCTCTTTGCAGTAATCAGATGGTTTATGACCGAAAACCCCCTGTAATTCCCATCACCTATAAAGAATTGAGTCATTTCATTTATAACATTGTGTATCATCCGAAATTAGTCTTTAAAAATTCTCTTTTGGGACGTCTGGGTGGCTCAGTTGGTTAAGCAACTGCTTTTGGCTCAGGTCATGATCCCGGAGTCCCGAGATACAGTCCCGTATCCCGCTCCCAGCTCCACGGGGAGTCTGCTTCTCTGTCTGACCTTCGCTCCTCTCATGCTCTCTCTCACTTTCTTTCTAGAGTAAATAAATAAAATCTTTTTTAAAAAATTCACTTTTGTTACACTGGTATTGATGGTACAGTCAATTGTCTAATTTAATTTTTTTAATGTATTTTTAACATAATCTGAGCACTGAGCTAGCAAGTGTTTGGTTTACAATTTTTTTTTTTAACTTAAGGAGTTTAGAAAGTAATAGTTGTGTTGGTTTACAAATTAAGTGTTTGGTTTACAAATTAAGCTTTTTTTTAAACTTAAGGAGTTTAGAAAGTAATAGCTGAAATACATGAATAAACAGGAAATTAAAATATTGTGAAAAATGTCTCATCAGGAATAAGAAGTCATGTGTCTTTCTAATAGTAATTTGTGTCACCTTCTAACTATGTTCTTAATTTTCATTTCTCTCTAAACCAGTCTATTATTAAAAATACTTATAAAATTAAAAATAATTTCATATTCCCTGAAAATATGTGCTTTGAGCTATTGAAATGTGACTTTCTTTAGCATTCAGAATATGTCATTGATTTAGAAATAGCAGGAATAATGAACATTTATTTAATGATACCATGGAAAAAACAGAATTTATAAAAACATTAGGGTACAAGTAATGATCCATAGACAAGCATGGACATGCACAAAACACACTGATTCTCTGACTCTGAGAGAAATAATATAAAAAATAAGTAAGATATTTATTGAAATATGACCATTGGGCACATTTAAATTCTTTTAAGTAAAATATGTAATAGTCTTAAAGTAATGCGTATATCTGTTCCTGCTATTCAATGATCTCTATTTAGGCAAGTAATCTCAATAAAGTCAAGTTCTTAAGTAGTCTGCTACAAAAAAACATCTTCAGAGAATAGTCAAAAGAAAGCCTCTTGGGAATATCGAAGCCTGCCACTCTTTGTACATAGACACATTAGACAAGAAAAGTTTCAAAAAATGATGAACAATGCTTGTGAAATGATTGCTGACATTTTTATGCACAATATAGTACTTTGTTTACAGTATGCGAAATGGCAGGTTCCAAAGCTCCTTTTCAAAATGTGCATAATGATCTGTGAAAACACAAATTTATCTATTGTAACAAGCTGTGCAGCTCTGTGTGATAGCTAGAGGCAAGAGTGATCTTCTGATAATCTACTGTTTACTGACAGTCCAAAATACGTCTTTGAGGAAAAACTGCCATTATTTCCTCTGTTTCCTTCACAGATGAAGTCAAAGATCCTTGAAGCAGAAGCTGAGTATGAAGAGGCTGTGTTCAGACCCAGTTCAAGGCAAGTAGAGAAATATGATTCTAGAAAGCAAACATTGGCATTAGGGGACAATTACTAAGTTTTCCTAACCTTTTTCTTGAGGCATTTGAAATGACAAATAGATTGGGGCAATATGTGTGCCTGTCACCTAATTAAAAATAAAGATATATGCCTTAGGTTATAACACGGCTTATTTCAGAAAGAGACTTTTAAATGGGTTGAATAGAACGGCAGCGAAATATCTAATAGGGAAGAAAGAAGGAAACTAGACTCCGTGGCTAAAAGAAAAAAGCACTGAACAAATAAACAAATAAGCCAAATCAAGACAAACAAAACCTGCCAAGAAAAGCCAAGACAAAGAAAAGATTAAGCAATCCCAGGAATAGTAAATGTACTAGAACATGACAGATACTAAAATCTGATTATACAGATGAAGCAGAAAATCAAGTACACAAAATAAGAAAGCTGAATTAAACAGGAACTTCTTATGGATCCTGGATTCGAAGCCCACTCATTCCTACAAGTCCATACCCTGATGGCATTTGTTGGATGTGGTAGAGAACTGAGATTTCCCATCATCATATGATTGAATGTAAAAGGATGGTTAAATAACTTTCATAATTAAATCATTGAACTGAGAAATATTCATGTACTGAAAACAAACAAAGGAATGAGGAAAACAATTCAGTTTGGCTTTTGTCTGCATGTATAAGTGGAACAAAAACAGACTAACACCCTAAATGTCCTACAGGCTGAATTAGGAGCGCTGTCCCAGAGGTGGCTTTTGCTGGTTCCCACTCTGTGGTTAGGATGAAAACTGAAGGAGAATTCTTTCCTCTGCCAGGATGCAATCAGCATCCAGCGAGAAAAGCTTTTTTAGCCCACCTTTCCAAACAAATTCCTAGGGAAACAACTGGAAATATAGACTACAATGGAAATGTAAGAAATTATTTCAGTCTAATTTAGTATATTAATGTATTAGACAAATTTTGGAAAATGAGTAATAATTTATACTAAACAAATTTTTCATTTAAATATTCCACTTGTTATTTGTAGAAGTATAAGAAACTGTATAATGTACTTGATTAAAAAAAGGTACAGTGTAAATCACAATAAATGAGCTCCCTAAGGCTAAAAGAATGTTTCAACACAAAATATTCAGCATGGAAATATTGCTTCTGGCAGACATGATGGAGAAAAGCATGTTTTAAACTAGATTTAATAATCTGCTTACTAAATTTGTTACATGGTGTACACAACATTTTCCCATTTTGCTCAATAACATGGATATATTAAATAAAAGCTTCTAATTTTATTCCTTCTTTAAAAAATATTTCTTTTTTGCTATTAAGAACTGTCATATAGAGCTATGTTTTTCTCCTAGAATTTTTCTTAATAATGTAGCTTTGGATACACTTACTGAAAATTACTTGGTATATTTTATAATAATTTTGCTTTTATGAAGAAATCATTTCCACTATTCCTTTCCTTCAGTTGCATCATAAGACTGTTTATATTACAGTCATAATACATGAAACTTGATGGTAATAACTTTTCACCCACACTTCATTGCCTCCTAATAGCCGAAGAGACTATAATTTTGAGATTTTAAGTTGTATTTCAACAGTGAATAGAGGTGTGGAAGTCGGGGATAGAGAATTACTGAGTTTGGTGTGAGGGGCAAGAAAGAGTTTCTGGAACATATCAAGTGTCCCGTGAATGTCAAGATGGATAAAGGAGGGGCGCCTGGGTGGCTCAGTGGGTTAAAACCTCTGCCTTCGGCTCAGGTCATGATCCCAGGGTCCTGGGATCGAGCCCCGCGTCGGGCTCTCTGCTCAGCAGGAGCCTGCTTTCCTTCCACTCTCTCTGCCTGCTTCTCTGCCTACTTGTGATCTCTGTCTGTCAAGTAAATTAAAAAAAAAAAAAAAAAAAAAAAAAGATGGATAAAGGATGGGTCTCATGGCTGTCCTCAATATCTCTTCAGAAGTTTATAGATAAATATCATTTACCTTTGAGGTGATTTTCTGTCATGTCCACGTGACCTAATTCCTTACAGACTTCATTTCTGGTACTCTCTAGGAAAAGTGGTGCACCCATGTAAACTTAAAGGGACAAAACAAAACATATAGACAAGAATAATTCCACTCATCCTCTTTCCTCGCGCTGCCCACTTCCTTGCACAGTTCTTTTATTATATCACAGGCCAAGTCTAACATATATTTATTATATATTTATTTATTTGTATATTTATTTATATATTTAACATATATGGTGTCTGGTATAACATTTCATTTCCAAAGAAGATTTTAATTATTTGAGAGACAGCAAGTGAGAGAGAGAAAGACCACAAGCAGGGGGAGGGGCAGAGGAAGAGAGTGAAGCAGACACCCTGCTAAGCAGAGACCCTGACTCAAGGCTCTATCCCAGGACACCTGGATCATGAGCTGAGCTGAAGGCAGACACTTAACTGACTGAGCCACCCAGGCACCCCAGGCTTAACATTTCAAATGATACTGCAGCTCTCCATGTATGATACAAATGGGTGAAAAGAGGTTCCACTTACACACTTCGTGCATGATTTCAATTATCTAAGGATACAGACATTTAACCAGGAGCAGAGCATATGCAGTCTGTTCTAGCAAAGGATTCCCTGACTCATAGCTCCATGATGTGCACCCAAGCTCCTAGCTCAATGATACGTCCTAGGGTAGCGTTATGCAAGTTCAGGAAAAGCTCAGTTCTTACAGGGAGACAACACTTTTATATCTGGTGTTTAACCTGTCAGTGGGAAAGAACTTTGATGAACATTCTGTGTTGTCCTACTGAAACAGGTTTTCCTGTTTTGACCATCACAATCAACAACTATACATCAATTAGGTAACAAAGGGGCATCCAAGCCCAGGTGTCTCTTATTGTCTCTTACTCTAGGTATCAGACAGTAACAAAGTGCCATTTTTTTTTTTTTTTGAGTTCTTTATGGACACTGTTGTGTAGATTTCTTTGTAGTTAAATAACATTCTCTATAAATCCAACTTTTCCAACTGACTTTTCCTTGTATAATTCTGGTGAATTTTGTCATAAAATTTGTTCCATCCAGGAGTAAGTTCCTTAGAGACCCTATCTGCATAGAGACCTCTCTATTTCTGAATTGAACCATGAAGATCTGTGCTAGGAATCATGGCTTCAGGAGAGCTCAAAGCAGAATGTCCCAGCAGGGGTTTTAGGTCCCCATAACCAAGCCAAGCTATCTAAACTGCTATGAAGATAAAAACCATTAATAAATAAAAAGTGAATCCGAGGATTGTCAGAGGAATTTAAGATTTTAAAAAACACATCATAAATCCCACTGTTCTTATCATGGCTGGGAATGGCCAAAAACCAAACAGCCGGGCCTCCCCAGTGATGAAAATAGGCTTTTTCAGTTCAGCTATAAATCAGCTCTATCCTACACAAGTGTATATTAGTTTTGAATTAAAATTTCACCAGATACACTTTATACTCTTTAGGAAATCTTACTGTTTGTTTTACATTATCAATTTGACAAGGTTATGACTACTGTTATACATGATTATAAACAACACAACATACATCTTTACCCTGAGAAAACAAAATGATGTATATTAAAAAAATATATAGCATTATCTTGCACCTAGAGCTATTTTAGGTCTAAAATATTTTAGTCAGCTCTTATTTCCCTCTAAATATTATGACTTACTAATATAAAGTTAATAATGAACATCAATAATCAAATTAGATTTATGTCAACTGAAAAACTATAAAATATACAATAATTTTGCATTCATAGTTTACTCTCAGTGTCTCATCTAATTTTTCCCCTAATTTTTCTAATGAAAAGATGCCAAAGTAGATTTGCATGGTTGAAAATGATTTAATTACACTGCAATTCTCAGGTTTTTTTCAGCATATTATTTTTGCCTTTCCCTCTGAACAAAATATCTATCATCACATTTTATAGGTAAACTCAAAAATAAATGAACTGAGGTTAACTGACCACATATGCAATGCCAAATACTCATTAAACTCAAGTATACATTAACCTCACATAGGGTACAAAATGAGAATAAAATTTTAGCTACTTTGATGGAATAAAAGCTGAAGTTCTGAAAACACCTGAATCCTGTTATTACTGATGAACAACTACAAGAGGTAATTGGCCCCACTCTTATTTAGTTGAAAAGCTTTGGCAGTGGCTTCCTTTAAAAGCAAACTGGTAACACTGAAAACTTTGCAGTCTATGCAATGGATTGAAGTTTATCAGAAAGAATGAGTTAGCACATGTATTCAGTTACCTTGGGTCATCTGCCAGCGCCTCCGTGTTTTTTGGTTTGTTTTTGTGATAGATGATTTCCATGGAAAAAATTCTTACTATTTGAATTGAAATGTTTGAAAAATTTAATATGTCTAGTTAAAGTGATAAGATAATGAAAAAAGTCAATTTTAAATTGAACTTCTTTATAAAACTAATGTAAATTCCATCAATTTGAACTTTTAGATGCCACTATGCAGTGTATTTTATATCTTCTATTAAAAGAATAAACATTTTTGTAAATTCAAAAAAATAATTCTCTTTACTTTCAATGACATTTCATTGTTCAATCTCCAAAGATGTCTTTGAAATGCATAATTATCTTTAAAAATGATGCTTAATGTCAACCAACTTATTTCCTTTTTATGGAAAGTGAAGGGTGCAAATCTCAGAAGGGTTTTGGAACATTCAAAGTGGTTTTCATCCACTGATAGTTCTATTGTTGCTGTGTCAGTGGAAATGTATTTCAGGTTTAAACAACAAGCCACATGAATGAGTTACATGCTAAGTGAGGATTATGGCTTGCTGTGATTGTATTTTAACCTAAAAAGAAAAAAATATATATTTCTAGAGGAGACTGATATTGGAAAGAAGTAGGGGATTTAAATTCATTATCCTGCCAATTGTTTACTGATACTCAACACATATGTTAATCTGCTCTTAAACATTTTCATGTAGTACAGTTGCAGCAATTAAGATACTGATTTACTGAACACCGATGTGTTAAAATTACAGTTGTATTATTTTAAACAGATTTCATTTTTTTGGGGGGGACACTGAGTTTTATTATTCCCCCCAAAGAAATAAAGAATATTTTGGAAAGTGAACTACACTGAGAGAGAGTTACTTTTTTTTTTTTTTTTAAGATTTTATTTATTTGACAGAGAGAGATCACAAGTAGGCAGAGAGGCAGGCAGAGAGATAGGGGGAAGCAGGCTCCCCGCTGAGCAGAGAGCTCAATGCAGGACTCCATGCCAGGACCATGAGATCATGACCTGAGCTGAAGGCAGAAGCTTAACCCACTGAGCCATCCAGGCACCCCAAGAGAGAGTCCCTTTTAACCCAAGTATACTTACAAGCACCTATTATTAGTAAACTCATAGAAAGAGACCCTAGAACTGCAAAGGCAATATTCAAATGCAGTGAATAAAGTAGATTTGTAGTCAGTAGGTACTAATAAAACTTTTGCACTGTGCTCAGAACTACCCAGTCTTCACAATAGCCCTATTAAACAAAACAAAACAATGCAGAATGATTGATTTTTCATCCCCATTTTAAATGTCAATAAACTGACATCTGTAGAAGTTCAGAAATTTTGCCCCATGTTGCATTGCCAATGAATGATGTCACATTAGTATTCAGATACCTATTTTAGAGATTTTGTCTCATGGCCCCTAAATTAAAAATAAAGAGAAGAGGAGGGCTAGGGTTAATAAGGCTTTTGTTATATATACTTTCAATAGAATGGTTTAGTTTTAAAATGAATTTTTAAAATTGAAAAATTAGAAATTAACTAATCACTAAATTAAAATTTATCTGTCTCTCAACCTAGAACTCTCCCCTGACTTCTAGGTTTTGAGGTTATCTTCCTTAAAATTTAGCACATATAAAATATGATATTGATTTGTTGTAAATGCTGCACAGAAAATAAAACTAGGTGATGTGAAAAAGAGTAATAAGAACAGTCTGCCATCCAACATAGGATATTCATGAAAAGACAGTCATTCTGTGTTGCGATTGTGCCAACATCTGGGTGATGATGGAGCAAGCTGTAACAAATATCTAAAAGAGCATTCCAGAGAGAATAATTAGCAGGCTCGAAGGCCTGAGGTCCAGAACATCTGGGCATCATTTCTGGACACAGAAAATGCATAGATTTCTAAGAATGAGAACTGAAAGCACATGGGAACAATGTATATATGTAAGAGAATTTTGATAATATTATCCATGTAATGAAATATTTTTGTAGGATTTTGAGCTGAGAAAAAAAAAATAATGACTTAAACTTTTGAAGGTTTACTCCAACTGATTGTGAAGAAAGGTTATGGGGGATAATAATAGAAACAGGATTTATTTCTGAACTCTATTCATTTCCATTAATCTATATGTCTGTTTTTGTGCCAGTACCATACTGTCTTAATTACCACAGTTTTGTAGTATAGCTTGAAATTTGAAATTGTGATACCTACAGCTTTATTCTTCTTTCTCAAGATTGCTTTAGCCTTCCAGCATCTTTCGTGGTTCCCTACAAATTTTAGTATTGTTTTCTCTAGTTCTGTGAAAAATGCTGTTGGTGCTTTTATGAAGATTTAATTGAATCTGTAGATTGCTTTGGGTAGTATGAGCATTTTTTTTTTTTGAATCAGTGATTTACCTTATTTTTTTTATTGGAAGCAACACTTCAATATTTAATATACAAAGTATTCAAACATAACCATATTCTTTAAAATGTAACCAAAAGATTTGTTGGCAACTTTTTTTTTTTTTTTTAAAGATTTTATTTATTTATTTGACAGAAATTACAAGTACACTGAGAGGCAGGCAGAGAGAGAGAGAAGGAAGCAGGCTCCCTGCTGAGCAGAGAGCCCGATGCGGGACTCGATCCCAGGACCCTGAGATCATGACCTGAGCCGAAGGAAGCGGCTTAACCCACTGAGCCACCCAGGCGCCCCTGTTGGCAACTTTTTAAAAAATTTATTTTATTTTATTTTTTATTAACATATAATGTAGTATTTGCTCCAGGGGTACAGGTCTGTGGATCATCAGGCTTATACATTTAACAGCACTCACATAGCACATACCCTCCCCAATGTCCATAACCCAGCCACCCTATCTCTACCCACCCCCCATTCCTCAGCAACCCTTGGTTTGTTTCATGAGATTAAGAGTATCTATGGTTTGTCTCCCTCCTTATCCCATCTTGTTTCATTTTTTCCTTCTCTACTCACCACAACCCCACTCCCTGCCTCTCAAAATCCTCATACCAGAGAGATCATATGTAGTGATCTGAAGGGGCACATGCATCTGAATGTTTATAGTTGCAATGTCCACAATAGCCAAATTATGGAAAGAACCTAGATGTCTATCAAGAGAGGAATGAATAAAAAAGATGTGATACACACACACACACACACACACACACAGACACACACACACAGGAATACTATGCAGCCATCAAAAGAAACAAAATATTGCCATTTGCAACAATGTGGATGGAACTAGAGGGTATTTTGTTGAGTGAAATAAGTATGAGCATTTTTAACAATGTTAATTCTTTCAATCCATGAGCATGGTATACCTTTTGATTTGTTTGCATCATCTTCCATCTCTTTCATCAATGTTTTATAATTTTCAGAGTATATGTCTTTTAACTTCTTCACTATATTCCTAGGTATTTTATTCTTTTTGGTGCAGTTGTAAATCAAATTGTTTTCTTAATTTCTCTTTCTGCTACTTTAATACTACTAATGTAACATTATATGTCATCTATACTCCAATGATTTTTTTTTTTTTTTAAGAGTGGAAACAGGAAGGAGAGTTTAGATGTTCCTGTAGTGGTCTAATTAGGAGATCATGGTGGTTTAGATAGGCTCATTAGCAGTGAATGAGATGATACATTGTTTAGAATATATTTTGAAAGTAAATCTAAAGGATAACTCTTGATTGTTGTGATGTGGGATGAGACAAAAAGAAAGGACTTAAAGATGATTATAAAATTTTAAGTTGAGCAACCAGTACCATTTACTCACATGGGAAAATTGGCAGAGCAGCAGATGGAGGTGGAGTTTAAAATTAAAGACATTAATTTTGGAAATGTTGAGGGTTCAATAAACATTAAAATAGAGATTTTTTTTATAAGATTTTATTTATTTGGGAGAGAGGGAAAGAGTGCAAGCAGGGGAGCAGCAGAGAGAGGAGGGATAAGCAGACTTCCCGCTGAACAGATTTATCCCTACATGGGACTCTATCCCAGAATCTGGGCTCGTGACCTAAGCTGAAGTCAGACACTTAAGCAACCGAGCCACCCATGTAGCCCAAATAGAGATGCTGATTAGTTGGATATATACTTTTATAATTAGAGAAATGTGAATTTGGATTCATGGTTATAGATGGTATTGAAGTCATGAGTATAGATGAAAGCAAGGTAATTATTACAAAGAAGAGGGGAGCTCTGGGACATTATAAAAATTTGCCATCAAAAAGAGGAGGGGAGCAACTGGGGGGCTCAATCAGTTAAGCATCTGACTGTTGATCTCAACTCAGGTCTTGATGTTGGCGTCATGAGTTTAAGCCCTTCACTGGACTTAAAAAAAAAAAAAAAGAAAGAAAGAAAGGAGGAAAGAAAGAAAGAAAAAAAGAAAGAAAGGAAGAAAAAAGGAAAGAAAAAAAGAAGAGGTAAATCAAGTAAGGACAATGAAGAGCAGGAGACCAGTGAGGTAGCAGGAAAATCAGTGTGTTAACTCTGAAGCCAAGAGAGGTTTCAAGAAACAGCAGGTAATACACTATGTCAAACGATGCTCCTAATCCAGGTGAGATTATAATTTAGTGACCTGGATTTAGTGCTTAGTTTTGTTTTCATTGTTGCAGAAGAATTATAGAAAATGTAAATAAAATATTAAAAAGAATGAGATTTTATTTTACTCTTTTCAAGGTGAGGATAAAATCTTCTAAGCTGTGTGTCAGATCCATAGGTAATTTGATGTGTGAGAGAATACTTGAAATAGGCCTTGGGAGATAAATTAGATTTTAGCAGATGGAGTAAACACGGAGGCATAAACAGGGACAGAGAATTAACAGTTTGTGTGGAATAGAGTATAAGATATGGTGGTTGTAACAGGTTGCTTACAAAGATAGTCACCAAAAATTCCACATGCTCATGTGCTGTTGAGAGATGAATCTATAACCCCATATCCCTGATTTGTTTTGCTAGTCTTGTGACTTTAAGTAATAGAATGACTTAAAACCCCTGGAACCTGAGTCACCATGTAAAAAACTTGGACTCCACACCCCACTATAGTTCAACCACATGAACATGCCTTGAAAGATGTGAGATTACAAAGAGGACTAGCCAGTCTCTGGACTTTTTAGTCATCTCTTAGCAATAACAACATATGTGAGTAAAGCCATGTTGGATGGCTAAGCTGCCCTAGCTAACACCACAGGAGGAGACCAACCAAGTCTGAGGATGCCTGCTTAGTTCCTGACCCACAGAATCAGAAGCAGTAAAATGGTTGATTGAAGCTGGTAACTTTTAAGTAGTTTGTTATATAGAAGGCAATAATTGATCCAGCGGTTCATTTTAAATTAGATTAAAATATTATGTGAACATATGAATGAAGTCTAAACCAAGGTTTATTCCTTATCAAGATAAGCTTAAAGATTTTTTTTTTAAGATTTTATTTATTCATTTGACAGACAGAGATCACAAGTAGGCAGAGAGGCAGGCAGAGAGAGAGGAAGGGAAGCAGGCTCCCTGCCGAGCAGAGAACCCAATGTGGGGCTTGATGTCAGGACCCTGGGATCATAACCTGAGCTGAAGGCAGAGGCTTAGCCACCTGAGCCACCCCGGGGCCCCAACGATATTTTTAATGAATAATGAAAGAACTATTCAAGGGAATCATCCATTACTATATATTTGTTTATAAATATTGGCTTCAAAAATATCCTGAAAGTTTTAGAAGATAGAAAGAGGGGATCACAATAAAAAAAAAAAAAATGGGGATACCCAATTATTTTAAATTTCTATTAAGTATAGTCAGACTTAACTAAGACAATGATCTTAAAAAACAGTGCACAAAAATGTATATAATTGAAGGTAGAGGATAATCTCTACCTTGTGAAAATGAAACAAATTGAAATTTTTTTTAGCCAAGTGTTTTAGGTTTCCCAGATAAAATAAACTCACGTTATTTAGGTCAAACATAGTTATTGCTTATTTATAGAAATAGAAAAACTATTAAAAATGATTACCTACATACATGACACAGAAATGAGACTTTGATGAAAATTTCAATATACACAAAACAGAGTCTTTTTTAAATTTATGCGGATTTTATTGAACTGAGTTGTTGAATGTCATGCTACAAGTAAACTTCACAGATGATTTCTCTTATTTTCATTTTTCTTTATACAAAATGGCTCTTCTCCAAAACTGAAAACAATATTGTTTTTCTACACAGCATGTTGGACTGATATCCAGCCTTTGCTTCCTCATAGTATATTATTTCCCACAATTGTACTACTTGTAAACCAGTAATTTTTATATGTTATTAAATCATGCATTTTATAGAACAGCAAAATTAAACATAATCACAACTTAAGCTTTTGTTATTTTTGTAAAGAATCCATTTATGCTATCTCAAAAAACCTTTTTTAAAAAAAATACGGAAACTTACATTGAAGTGATCATCTAACCAGAGGGAAGAAATCAATGAGGAATGATGAAAGCATCATGTTTCGTTTTTCCCCAGATTTGGTGTTCCCAACATGTTCTGACAATTGGATTTTTATTTTGAACAAATAATTCTAAGTCTTCATATAGCAAACAGCTCAACTGAACGAGAATGTAAGTTAACTTCAGTACAATTTTTAAAAATCCATCTGATTCTTCTGGAAGAGAGGGAACAACTGACTCACTTTGGCAAGGTGCATTAAACTAGGCCACTGTTTAATAAATTGCATTTTCACTAAGGAAATGGCAACAAAATAACATCGGGATCTATGGAAATGTGGCATCTCCAAGAAGAAGAACGTTTGAAGAGTAATTTTTCTTTGATTATGTGTGAATAGGCTGAGAGCTGAACAAAGGTGGGGCATTTGAGGGTTAGTGAAAGAGCTAAGGTGCTCTGTCCCCTAAATCACATCTTTCATTTTCCAGAACAGAGATATTTCACATAGAATCCATTGTATAATCGATGGATACAGTTTACTTTTGCACTTTTCCTTTTGTCTAATAAATGCTTATTTCCCAGATGGCTGCATTTTTCTAAAATCACAGTCAAGGCAAACAGCTTCCAATAATCCCCAGATCTTTTTTATAATGAACAAATTTGTTCCTGTTAGGACAAGGGCTGTCTGAATGGAGACTCAGGGATTTAGTATCAATTGTTATTATATATGCAAATAAGCAGTCAGTGAAAATGTGTGTTTATATTATCAACTTGTGGCATCAGATGCTGCATAAGAACATGTGGATGCGGTACGTAGAGTTGATAATACTGATCATAACTTACATCCCTAGCAGTCTTTTGACCCCTGAACAAAATGTGTTCTTTCTTATGCCCTAAAATGACACGACCTATCATTATACATGTTAGATGACAAAGTGATTATGTCAAAATTATCAGCCCACAAAATGAGCTCATTTAATGATTTTGCAACAATACCAATTGGATATTGCCTTTCTGTGCATGGCTCATTTACTGTTTGGGGAGGGAGATGAAGAATGAAATTATATTATGTAGCACCTGATAAATCCTAGGGACGTATAAGCAGTTAATATCCTATTCCTTAATTCCAACAAGGAATTTTCAGGAAAGGAGTAATCTCTCCATTCCCTTTCAGATGTGAAAACTGATGATAACAAATAACAGGTGATTTGATTCAGAAATCTATGTTATCTCTGGTACCCCTGCTGCCTATTTATTTTTGCAATATCCTTATCTGCTCCCAGCACTGTTCTGTTTTCCCGGAAAGGTCACCGTGATCTTGAAGCTTAGTCCATCTCATTCAAATTTTTGTCATTTTGGCAGCCCTGGCTTTGATTCCTCATACTAAGCTTTATCTATTAATTCTAACAGTGGTCTCTCTGTCCTGAAAACACGTTGTGATGTTTAATTTCAATAACCCCTTTCTAGTATTATCTATTGGCTATTGTTCAGTCACTCTTTTCTTAGACTCACTGCTGTGTCTCCTTTCTCTTCATATGCAGGTCTATTCTTATAAATCATCCTTCAAACTGATATCATGTATTATCTCAACAGGCATTGACATTCTACATGTTATTTCCTTGAGATTTTCATTTGATTTGTACTATCCTGAGAATTACTATACTGAGATAGTCAGATGATAGTGATGCTTGAAGACTGTGTTCTACATGAACTACTAATATTCTTTATTAACTTTATATGGTTCTAAAATTCTAGAGTTCTATCACCTAATACAGTAATAGCTTCTCCCATGTGAGGCTTTTGAGCACTTTAAAAGGGGTTAATCAAATTGAGATGTACTACAAGTATGAAATACAGATTGGAGTTCAAAGTCGAGTACAGATAAAAGAAGAAAGTAAAAATATCTCATTTTTTATATTGATTACATATTGAAATGGTAATATTTTATGTATTGAGCTAAATGAAGTATATTATTAATATAATATATATATTTTATCTTTTTAATGTGATTAGTAGAAAATGTAATATATATATAGCTTTTATTTATGGCTCAAATTATATTTCTGTAGAGTTTCAAATTAAATTTACCTGAAATCAAAAGTGCATGGGATAAAGATATATGTTTATAAAAAATAAAAAATTAATTAAAAAAAAAAGTGCATGTGAGCTGGGAGTGCTAGTGGAGGCAAGAAGAAACGTATGGATGAGGTTGAAGGAGAAACTATGAAAGGAAGAATCATTTACTTCTTTACTGTTAGATGTTGCTAGTAATTGCTATAAGAGTTAGCAAATAGCTTTTCATGTGGCACTTGATAAACATGTTAAGCTGTTGTTAATTGTAAACCTTTATGTATGTATGCTCTAGACTATAATTCTGGAGGCCAGGAAGGGGCAATTCTTTAGGAAGCTAGCACCTAGCATATACAGATGTCTTAATTAATATACAGTTAGTTGAAATGAATTGGATCGAATTGAATTGGGAAAAAATAGAATGTGTAAATCCACTTAAGATGAGATTTGAGTAGGAGATACAAAAGTAGATAAAACAGAACTCATATTCTTCCTTATACCTTCCCCCCTTTCAGTAATGATACCACTATCCTCCCACAGGTTCAAGCCCAAAACAGAATAACTTTTCACTCCTCCATTTCCTTCAGCACCTACACCTAATCTGGTATTGAGATACAATTATCCTCTTCTCTCCCTGTCTTCTACTAACCTTATAGGACAATCAACATTTTAATACAACTACAGTTCTAAGGGTGAACCACTGTGTCTGTGTTTCCATTTTGTCTTCTTCAAGTTATTCTTCACAAAGCAGCCAAAGTGATTTTTTAAAAAATGATCATCATACCTTTTTATATATTTCCTAAAATTCTCTATGGCTTGACATTGAATTTGGATTAAAATCTAAGCTCTGCTAGCTCTCAAAGCGCTATAAACCCTACTGCCTGTCAAATTGTCCGTTGTCAGTCTTGTAACTGTCCGTCTTGCACCCTGTCCATTGTCAGTCTTGTAACTGTCCGTCTTGCTCACTGTGATCCAATCACACCTGCATTTATGTTTCTTCAGCATTCCATGGATATTTCTCATTAGGGCCTTTGCTTTTGGCATACTCTGATCCACACATCTTTCTGTGGTAGATGTCTCAGTTCAAACACTTTTTCTTCGGAGATGAATTCCTACAGAGAGGATTTCCTGCAAAGTAATGGGCCCCCTCAGATACTTCATACCATCTTTTATTTTCTTCTTAAAACTTATTTCTACCTGAAATTATCGTCATTAGTTATTTGATTATTATATGTTTCTCTTTCAGGAAATTGCAATCTTCATCAGAGGATGTGTCTTGTCTGTCCCATTTCCTTTGTGTTATCAACAACCTTAATGATTCCAGATACACAACCGATGCTAGAAATGAGTCAAAATATACAGAAAGGCAAAATAAAAGGATCATTAATATGTAAAAGAGGAGTTTAGAAATAAAATCATAACATTGGAAGAAATAGCCCACTGTTTATCATTTTTAATGAGCCTCTATGTGCTATTGGATCTATTTTCTGAGCTTTATAGGATATTGTAAGAAATGGTATGTTTTCAGGTTAACAATGAATACCATTGAGAGGTAATGATTGTGTATAATATCGGCTTATAAATTTATGATAAAGCCTACTGCCCCCAAGTATCTCTTGAACTAACATCATGGGTGACTGAATAATATGTCATAATAATTCAGAGTAGATACTCATTCAAGTGTTATAATTTTAAAGTTATCTAAGCATACTATCCTATCTAAATATTTGGCTCTACATTGATTGACAGAGGTCTACCATTAGATATTAACCACTTACATTAGTATGCCTTTAGTAATAATATTTGAAAACTAAATATTTTCTGATATAGAAACACACAAAGTTTAGATCTAATGTTGACATCATAAGATATGAAGAACCAGGCTGGCTAGCTGACAGAAGAGATCCAAGTGAATGAAAATTTGACGAGAGAAACTGAAAGTAACCTAAAGGTTTTCCTGTTCTATTGGCTGGGATAGATGGTTCTGGAAATATGGCATAAATGTGACTGTAAGGTGAGCATGGATCTCCTCAAAGATGAAGAGTGATGAGCAGAAGGGGATGAGAATAAAAATATCCAAATAAATGCTTGAAATAATTCTAATAGGAATGAAATAGGATAACTTTAATGGCAAAAGGGAAAACATATAAATATCTTCTGATGTAAGAAGTAAAGACATTATAGATATTTATAGAAATTCATAGTTTGCAAAACATTTAAACATGAATTATATTTTTCTTTCTTTGGAGACTCACAAATATTTCATCAAATAGGTAGGGGAATAGCATTATACCCTTGTTACAGAGTTTTAAAATTTTTAAATTCACAGATATTAAACAGTTGGCCCAATATACATAGTTAATGACTCTAAATACTTAGTTCTAAAACAATCAACTTATTTATTAGTTTTAAAGGACTTTATCTGATGTAACTGAAGAAAGAAAGCAAGGCCACTCCTGGTTCAACTGAAGGGAGTACAGACAATTCTGAATGGTGACTTTTGTCTCCCATATTGGTTGTTATTATCTCCACTTATTAACTCTGAAGACTAATTACAAAATAGGTACACTATAAAAGTACAGATGAGAAATCAGTACATATAAGTTTGAAAAAATTAAAAGCCTATGAAAGGGTCATCCTATGAAGGTAGTTAATTTATTGACTCCTAGTCCCACAGACACACAGAGACAAATTTTGTCTGAGGGGCTTCTATTGTCTTACAGAAGAAAAATGATATTTTATACTTTGGAATTTTGCCATCTCACAAAGAGTATAGTGATCAAAATAATCATTGTTTAAAAATTATAATATTAAATTATTTCTAAGTGACCTATCTTAGTTTATTAAGTTACATTTCAGTTATACAAATGTATTTTTACTCTGCTGTGTTTGAATATAATAAATGTCCTCTAATTTAAGGTATACTAATTTTGTATGAAGAAAAATACCTATGGATGTGGAAAGAGGAGCTAGATCAGTTTGAAACAGTAAATTGGGATAATTTAAGACATTTTCATAACTAAAAAGATGAAATGGAAAAAGAGATTGTGCTTCAAACTTGGTTATTTATTTTCTTAGTTTCTTTAGGGAAGAGGAGAAACGTAAAGAGTCACACACTAACCATAAAATTAAGATACAACAAATAAATACTCACAATTAAATTAAAAGAAGGTAAGACATTTGGTGAGGGTAATCAGTTTATAAACCTTAACAGTGTCATAAATAGTGAAAGGGCTTTCATAGTATTAAAAACCTCCTTGAACAGTGGATACTGTAAGGAGTATTTATATGACAATGAATTTAAAGTCTCTGGGATATATATCTGACAACAGCCCATTTATGATAATGTCCTATACCTATTCCAGGATAGATTTAATTATGGTGTCATTGTGGCTTGCTATTTAGTATACTGTGTGCTAATACTATTAAGAAAGGTCTGGAGGTATCATTTTAAGATATTTTTAACAACTGGAAATATTTCCTAAACAGTATGTGTTGAATTAAATTAAAAACTGCAGGGATGTTTCCAAGCTTTAAGTCAAAAAGTTTATGATAGAGTTGCCTAATATTTTGTAATAGAAAATCATACTAGTATGTCAATTACATTTCAATTTAAAAATATCCAGTCAATCAATATCATACTACATGACTTAGAAACTTCTAAGAAAACATGTACAAGTTTAGCTGCAGTAAATTAGTCTTAGTAAGAAATAATAGTATGATATAAAAATTACAATGTATGCGGTGCCTGGGTAGCTCAGTTGGTTAAGTGTTTGGCTTCTGCTCAGGTCATGATCCCAGGGTCCTGGATTCCAGCCCTGCATCAGGTACCCTGCTGCTTCTCCTGCTCCTTCTGACATTCCCTCCTGATTATGCTCTTGCTCTTTCTCAAGTGAATAAATAAATAATCTTTTTTAAAAAAGAATTACAATGTGTTTCTTTACTCTTAAAACTTTAAGATTACATGCCTAGATTATGTATTGGCCCTATAGTATGTTCACTACTATGTGAAAGAACTCTAAATTTACTTTTGGATAATTAAAGTGTTACTCAGTTTAATCAACATAGAAATTCATAATAATAAAAGGAAGGAAAGGGATTATGTTTAGAAATAAAACTCTAAATTGTAAACATTTTGCACATACCTTTTTTTTTTGCTAGACTTAAGCTACAAAATAATAATTGTTAACACTAAAAAATATATGTATTTATATATAATAGATGTTATATATAGTTAAATTATATAGTTAAATATGTATAATTATTATATATAACAATTTTATATTTCCCTGATACATGCCCAATAAATCCCCAATTATTATTACTACTGTTATTCAATGACAAGTATCATTTTTATTTTTAGGATACATTAGTTTTTAATCACTTTGAATATGTGGATTTTTTCCTTATTGAAACTGCATCTCCAATGTGATGTCACAATATGCCAGGATTTTGTAGAATAACTGCACTAGACTTTTCATCCAGTTTATTAAGAGAAACATTTAGTAAATAATTCAGTATCAGAAAAAAAAATTTTTTTAAAGCCCATGTTGTCCTGTTAAAACTGAAGGATTATTTCTCTTTTTCTGTATTTGTATTCGATTAAGTGTTGATGCTGCTGATTCTGACTCCATCTGATTTTAGCTCTTTTTCAGTGTCATTGTGTTCCAAGATAACTCTTGATTTGTGGGATTTTATAACTCATACTTTCAAAACCATAAAGCTCATAGAAAAAGCCACTTAAATAGGTTTTTTTGGAATGAAGTCTGCCTTTATATGCTAACTGGTCACATGATAGAACCCTACTATATACCCTTTTGTTGTGATTTGGACCTCTAATTAAATCAAGCAAGTAGACTTTACTTGTCCTTCCTCCTTCCATGATGCTGAAGTGTTCTGAGTTATTGCATTACTTGTAATGTAGGATGTTTTGAAATAGAAAATATATTTAGGAAATAGTTGTGCGAACAAGTGTGTTTTTTTTGTTTTTTGTTTTTTTTAAGAAAGAGACAATAACATGAAATTATGTAAACTCTTAACAATTGAGATTATGGATAATTTATCCATATCCTGAGATTATGGATAATTTATCGTTTCTCTTTGTATACTCTGTGTATTCTCTTTGTGCACTTAATTCTACGAGGAGAGGGATTTCTACAACAAGCAATTCTGTGATACCAAATGGGTATCTTTGAATTCATCTCAATTCTGACATTATTCCTGAAGATACCATCAGATCCCACAGGTTAAAGACTTTGTCCTACAAGACTGCCTCCTCTCACTTCAGATGCCAATTGTGAGTTCTGATTATCACCTGTGCTTTTGACTGACTGACTATACATGGGAAGTCCCAATGATCCCCTTCTTGGGTTCAATTAATTTGCTAGAGCAGCTCACAAAACTCAGAGAAACATTTTATTTATTAAATTACTGATTTACTATAAAAGGGTATAACGAGGGAACAGTCAGCTGGAAAGACACATTGGGTAAAGTATGTGGGTCAGGATCTCAGAGCTTACCTACTTACTCCTTGCACACCACCCTTCCCACATCCTTACATATTCATCAGGCCAGAAGCTCTCTGAACCCTCTCCTTGTGAAATTTTATGGAGGTTTCATTACTTAGGCATGATTGATTAAATCATTGGCTATTGGAGGTTCAATCAATCTGCAACCCTCCTCTCCTCCCAGGAGGCCAGCTGGTAGGATTGAAAGTTCCAACCCTCTAAACATATGGTTAGCTCTTCTGATGACCTACTCCCCATCCTTGGATGACCTCGGGGCTTTCCAAATCACCTAATCAACATAAAAAAAAAGACACCTTTATTGTTCTCAACACAGAAAATCTCAAGGGTTTTAGGAGCTCTGTGCCTGAAGCTGGAGAAAGACCAAATATATATTTCTTATTATTAATCACAATATCTCATATACTTTGGGAGTTTACCTGGAAATTTTTTTTGCATGGTCCTGCATATGTTTATAAAAGAACAATAACAAAGTTATCGTTAACTTTGTTAACTTTGTTATATTTAAATTAACAATAACAAAGTTATTAACAATTAATAATTGTCAATTACGTAAAAATAAATTTATTATTATTATGCTATGACACAATTATGTTGCCATCACATTGCTTATTTGGATGCATTTTAAATATCTAGGGACTAGGAGATTATTAATTCATTTAAGACTTGATACATTTGCAACAATAATAATTGTTAATAGCATAAAAATAATAAGCATAATAAAATAAAAATATAGCATAATAATAACAAAAGTTATTAACAAATTAACAATAACAAAGTTATTAACAAATTAATAATAACAAGTTATTAACAAATTAACAATAACAAGTTATTGTTAATTTAAATATACTCATATATACATATATATTCTCTCCTTTATTATTTATAATATGCTATTCGCATTTTGAGTCACAAATATTTAATAACTGTATTTGACAGTTTTAACTACTGTTTCTATTGATTGATGTTATGTTTTCTTTGTTCAGAAACAAAGTTCTTACTATTTTAAGGCTTGAATAGATCATTTTCATTTCTGGCATCAACCAATGTTCTTAAAAATGTACTTTTAATTACTTTTAAAGGTATTTAAGAGTCCTGGTGTCAGCTCTGATATGTTAAGAACTTGGAAACGCTCATTCCTGTCAGTATAAATAATTACTTTTCAGGCACCTGGGTGGCTCAGTCGGTTAAGTGTCTGCTTCAGCTCAGGTCATGATCCCAGGGTCCTGGGATGGAGTCTCAGGTCATGCTCCCTGCTCAGCGGGGAGCCTATTTCTCCCCCTCCGCCCTGCTCTTGCTCTCTGTCACTATCTCTGCTCTTTCTCTCAAATAAATAAATAAAATCTTTAAAAAAAATTACTTTTCTTGGACCCATCAAAAAATAGAGAACATAGGGCAAACTGTTACTTTGAAATCTGGAGGGAGAGACACATATAGAGAGTCACAGCCAAGATCAGTTTACCTAGAGCAAAAGCTGCTGGAGCCATGATCTGGTAGGAACACTTATGTGATAATGGCAAATGGCTGCATGCTAACTATGGACAATCTTGACAGTGAGAAACTCCTGGGGGAATGCAGCCTTAGGAGTCCCCAGCACTTTCCGTGGGTTCACTCACCCGAAACTCAACAGATTGTCACAGCCAAGACCCCCAAATAATCCTACTGTTTCTGGCGGGGGGAGAGGAAAGGTAACCATTTTCAAATTCATGACCTATTGTGTTCAAGAGCTCCACTTTAAATATAAAGACACAGGTTAAAAGCAAAGTGATAGAGAAAGATATAGCATGCTAACATTAAAAAGAAGGTACTAAACAGTAAAATGAAATTTATTGCAAAAATAAATTAGACAAAAGTCAAAATGGATAAAATAACTATATCCCAAGCTTTTCTCTAATTAGAACTTTCTTAGAAGGACTTAATAAATTGTTTTAGCTGAATTTGTAGAATATAAAATGTTATATTTAAATTATTATGTGATCATAGCCTATATTTGCCTATCCTATAACTCTTTGACCCTAATGGATTATTAATTCCTTAAAAATTTTCAGAAAAGGGGGGCACCTGGGTGGCTCAGTGGTTTAGGCCTCTGCCTTTGGCTCAGGTCATGATCTCAGGGTTCTGGGATCAAGCCCCGCATCAGTCTCTCAGCTCAGCGGGGAGTCTGCTTTCCACTCCCCTCTCTCTGCCTGCCTCTCTGCTTACTTGTGATCTCTCTGTGTCAAATAAATAAATAAAATTTAAAAAAAAATTTTCAGAAAAGGTAAATATTTGAAGATCATGATATAAATATGCAAATGTATCATCTTAAATGAATAATTTTCTAGTCACTAGATATTTAAAATACATCTAAATAAACAATGTGATGGCAACATAATTGTGTCATAGCATAATAATAATAATATAAAGCATAACTTGTAAAATAGTCTATTGTACCCATGTACATAACAATTGGTATGATATTCCACTTAATCCTGTCTTCAGGCACATGGGATTTTGACTATGACCCAAAGTCTCAAAAAATAATTTTCTATTTCATAACTTGTAATTCATTTGTAAAATGCTAATATAGTCTATTGGGCTTTACCACTGTTGCTAAGTTTATTCAAAAGAGCTACCAAATTATAATTAAATGAACAGGGATCTGCTTGGCCTGCGTAAATATTGTAATTGGTTCATAAATATGTAATGCTATTAATTAATGTGTAGTCCCTAGCAATTTTGAAAAAAGAAGTATCGCTGTCTCCAATGACCATCTTATACATAAAATATTTTATCTCTCAAGAATATATTTTGAAAAAAAGATTCAAAGTTTATTTAAGTAAAACTTTCCTTAAATGTAAATACTAGAAAAATACTAGAAATTTTGTGTTACAATGTGGATAAAAATTCCCAATAACGTTGACAAATCACTCCTGATAGGGTAGTCTCCTTTACCACCATGTTTTATGAGAACATGCTGCCAGGACTTCTGTCCTGTATAATGGCTATAATGCATTCCCATTAGACATACCCATGGGGAATAGAAAGTTTTCCTCAACTATCACTTCATGTCTTTACATCAATTTAAAAAAATTCTCTTCACAGAAAGAGTTGATTGGTCCTCATTTAGAAACACATATACATTTTTAATCTTAGAGGTGAAAAGCTACATAAAATAAGACCTATCTGACTATAAACCTACAACTCCTCTCTCCTTTCTTCATTTTGATTTTTTATCAAGTTCACTGATAAAATGTTACATTGTCTTCATTTACCTTTTCCTTTCTGTATTTTCTAAAAGTTCTTTCATGAGCAAATTAACTTTTAATTTAAGAATATTTAAGGATAGAACATTTTATTTACTGACATCTATTGTCTGTTCTCTCTGTGTAAATTTTAAAGGGCAAAGTGTCAGATGACTACACATTTTCTTCCTTAATAGAACTGTTAAAGATTTCATCATAAAAATTAACCCTTTAAACATTTTTAAAGCTATTTTATTTTTAGCAAGCTGTTCATTCATGGGTCTTTATCTGTATTTATCCAATATTTCAATTAAACAGATGAGATAACGGGCAGTTTGTTTGGGACTAAAGTTTAATTTTCCTTTAGGAATATATCTTGTCAATTCAGAATAAGCAAATCTATCCAGGAATTTTCTGGCATTCAACAGTGTACCTATAAATTATTCATTCATTTGCATATTTCATTTATGTCAAATCTTGTTAGAACAGTTAATTTTACATGAAAGTTATCCCCAAAGGAAGTTCTTAACAATTGGACATTAGCATTTTTGAATGACTCAGCATTTTTCATGTAGCAAGATTCCTGTCTTGTTACATTTTCATAATTTAATCATTACACAGCATAGTATAGATCTAAAATGTAATATCTTGGATTGTATATTAAAATCATATGCTGAATAGTCACTTAAAATAAAGCACAGAGCATTAGCAAACATATATAATTTAATTTGTTATATTAGGGAATTAGCAAGAGGGAAATATGTCCTTAATTAAGCCACTGGGTTTTTTTTGTTTATTTGTTTGTTTTTAAGGATTTTATTTATTTATTTGACAGACAAGAGATCACAAGTAGGCAGAGAGACAGGCAGAGAGAGAGTAGGGGGAAGCAGGCTCCCTGCCAAGCAGAGAGCCCAATGCGGGGCTTGATCCCAGGACCCGGGGATCACGACCTAAGCCGTAGGCAGAGGATTTAACCAGCTGAGCCACCCAGGTGCCCCTAACCCACTTTTGTAATCAAATGTTAAATCAGTCGTAGGAAGTAAGAATTCTATCATCTAAACATACAGGTGAGTACCATACATTGTTAAAAAAAAAAAAAAAAACTTTAGTTGACTATAATGATGTTTTATAGACAATGATTCTGGATTAGTATAAAAATTTAACATGTAAGATTACTTTTCTATTAAACAGATCTACAGCCACTGGAAATATAAATATTTCTCTTATTTCAAGAATCTTTTACATTTAACACCTAATAAAGTTAGTATATTTGTATCTAAAGGTTTCCTCTGGATTCTTTAAGAGTTTATTTATTTATTTGACAGAGAGAGAGAGATCACAAGTAGGCAGAGAGATAGGCAGAGAGAGAGGTGGAAGCAGGCTCCCCATTGAGCAGAGAGCCTGATGCGGGGCTCGATCCCAGGACCCCGAGACCATGACCCGAGCTCAAGGCAGAGGTCTCAACCCACTGAGCCACCCAGGTGCCCCTCCTCTGGATTCTTTAAAAGTAATAATAATAATAAGGCTGGTGGCTGAATTAATACTCAAGATTTTTAGCATATGGCCCTCCGAATCAGTCTTCCACCTCTTCTATTACTAATTCCAAATATTAGCCTCTTCCCAGTGCTTACTTGAGATTAGATGGGAGTTCTGACAAAGGCAGACTTAATGTTTCCCTCAGCTTGATCAAATTTTAGAAAGGCCGTTTCTTGCTGCCAGGCCCCTGACTTCTCATCCAGGGCTTACAGAATCCAGAGTTCCCTCCCTTCCCCTTTCTTAAAACAAATACTTTGAAAATTTGTAAATTCTTTCTCTTATAAATATTTTTAGAAGCTTCTTGTTAACGTTACAAGTTATAACTGACTTTCTCAAGGACCTGGGAGTGAGCTCTTTAAAATGTAATCATCAAGGAAAATAGTATCCATAATTCCTCTACTCTGTGGGAAGATAAAACCCTAACTTGGGGGTGGGGGGCTGGGTGGCTCAGTCATTAAGTGTCTGCTTTCGGCTCAGATCATGACGCCAGGGTCCTGGAATTGAGCCCCACATCGGGAAGCCTGCTTCTCCCTTTCCCACTCTTGTATTCCCTCTCTCACTTGTGTCTCTCTCTGTCAAATGAATAAATAAAATCTTTAAAACAAAACAAAAACCCTAACTTAGGTGGGCACCTAGCCCAGAGTTGTAAAACTACCTTCTGCCATGAGGATATAAGTTTACTTTTACTCTGACTAAAGTGAGCAAACACAAGGCCTACTATCCCACACCCTGACTCTTAAAATCCCCGCCACCCTTTTTTTTCAGGGGAGTGGAATTCAAACTCTGTTTTTCTGGTTTCTCTTCTCTATTGCAGTAGCTTTTTTGCTTTAATAGTCATTCTCCCTGAAGCCACACATGATGAGAATTATTGTTTGGATATGGTAAATCATTCCTGTCCCTGAGTATTAGAGAGCATGGTGGTTACAGAAGAATGAAGCTTTACTGCAAGAGACTTCAGGGAAAGACTAGAGGACTTTTTATGCTATGCAGTTGGCTCGCCATGGGAAGAAAGGGATTTCCTTTCTCCACTTGCAGGACTGAAGACAACTGGAATGATCTAGCATAAAGACCTCATTCTAAAAAAAAAAAAAAAAAAAAAAAAAAGACCTCATTCTCAAGGAATACAGGGATAATTAAGCAAACAAACAACTGCTTTCTCACAGGCCCTCTGAGGAATATCAGACAGGGAAAAAAAGAACCATAAAATAGAGCTGCTGTAGGGAGGAGATGGTGATATGATTTCTCAGGAAAACAACTTAATGAATACATTAATGTTGCCTTTAAGGATCTGACATTAAATACTGTATTGTAGTTAATGATCTGAAGTAGTAGATTAGAATATCAAAAAGGAGATTTTTGCTGAAATAAGAGGAAAAAATAGAGAAGGAATATAAGAAGGAAAATTTTGGGAGCTTATTTGAAAAACATAGGAGACCCAAAATGCAAATAAGAGTTTAAAAATGAAAATGTAATATACGAGAAAGTTATTAGTTAATAGAAAAAACTATTTTTATCTGAGGAAAGATTCATGTCTAATTTTGAAAGTTTCATAGACTTCTGGTAAAAACAATTCCAAAAAAAATCACGTTTCCAAAAATTGAAGGAATTGGTTAAGTAAGAAGATATTAGAATACCACCATCAGATGCTTTGAAACACTTGAAGCTAGAAAACATTAGAATATTATCTATATTCATTAAGTGTAGAAATTTGATGAGTGAAACACAGCAATCCTACCCAGCCAAGACATCTTTTCATTGTTAGTGCAGAAGATATTTCTGAAAATGCAAGAATTTAGAGTGTATACTGCACCTTCTGTAAGAGGCAATACTCCTCAAACAGTGACTCCAAGCAAAAATATAAGGGATTTAAATGAAAAGCAATCAAAGGGAGGGAGATGTAGAAGGAGAACAACAGTGGTGAATTTTAAAAATTTTATGACGGGAAAAAATGTGAAATGGCACATCATCCTAGAAAGTAGTCCTGCTCTCTCTCTTTCTCTCTTTCTCTCTCTCTCTCTCTCTCACACACACACACACACACTACTGTCTACAACCCTACACACATGAATCTGTCAATTTAGATCAAAGTAACTATTTTCTTATAAATTGCAAAAAATCACACCCCACCCAATATAAAAAGATGGTTTAAATACCAGTATTGCTATTACGTAAATTGATTTCCAATATACTTAATTTTTTAGAGTAGTTTTAGTTTTCAACAAAATTGAGTGGAAGTTACAGAGATTTCCCATATACCTCCTGCCAGCATACATGAACACCCTCCTCCATTATCAACATCCCCCACCAGAGTGGTACATTTTTTCACTGAGCAGGAACCTATGCTGATGCATCACAATCACCCAGACTTTATGGTTTACCAAAATGTTGGTTCACTCTTGGTGTTGTGCATTCTGTATGTTTGGTCAAATGAATAATGATATATGTCCATTGTTATAATACCATAGAAAGTATTTTGGATGAGCTAAAAATCCTCTGTGCCCTGCCTATTTATCTCTCTCTCCAATACCCCTGCAACAACGAATCTTTTTTTTGACTTCATAGTTTTGCCTTTGGAGAATTTCAAACAGTTGGAATCATATAATATAAAGACTTTTCAGATTGGAGCATTTAATGACACACACTTTAGGCTCTTCCATGTCTTTTCATGGCTTGATAGCTCATTCCTTTTTAACACCAAATAATCCATTTTCTGGATATACCACATTTGATTTATCTATTCATGAACCAAAGGACTTCTTGGTTGCTTCCAGTTTGGACAGTTATGAATAAAGCTTATATAAACATCTGTGTGCAGGTCTTTGTATGGACATAAGTTTTCAATTCCTTTGGATAAATCCCAAGGAGTGTCATTGATGGTATGTATGTTAAGTATATTTAGTTTTCAAAGAGAGTGCTAAACTGTCTTCAAAAGTATCTGTACGGTTTTGCATTGCCACCAGCAATGAATGAGTTTCTGTTTAGCATTTGGTGTTGTCAGTGTTTTCGATTTGGGGCATTCTAAATATTATATAGCAGAATTCTATTGTTAGTTTAATTTTCATTTCCTTGATGACATATGTGGAACATATTTGCATATGCTTATTTGCCACCTGTGTATATTCTTTGGTGAAGTGTCTGTGAAGGTTTTTGGATCATTTTTAAATACAGTTGTTTGTTTCCTTATTCTTGAGAGTTAAGAGTTCTTAGTATAATTTGGATGACTGTCCTTTATCAAATGTGTCTTTTTCAAATATTTTCTCAAAAATCTATGGCTTGTCTTCTCATTTATTTTTGATATTGCATTTTGCAAAGCAGAAGTTTTTAATTTTAATGTCATTAAGTCTAGCTTATCAATTAATTCTTTCATGGATCATGTCTTTGGTGTTACATCTAAGAAGGTATCCAAGGTCATCTGTGTTTTCTCCTATGTTATCTTCTAGGAGTTTTATAGTTTTACATTTCACATTTAGATTTCTGATCCATTTTGAGCTAATATTGGAAAAGGGTGTCTTTGTCTACATTCGTTTTTCATATGAATGTCCAGTTGTTTCTGCACCATTTGTTGAAAAGAGTATCTTTTCTCTATTGTATTACCTTGCTACTTTGTCAAAGATTTGTTGACTGTATTTATGGGGTTCTACTTCTGGCTCTGTTCTGTTGCATTGTTCTATTTGGCCAATATACTGTTTTGATTACTGTAGCTGAGTAAATCAAGATATTGGGCACTATCAATCCTAACTTTGTTCTGCTCCTTCAATATTGTGTTGGTTCTTCTGTGTATTTTGCCCCTCTGTATAATTTGATAATATCCATAGAATAATTTGCTGAAATTTTGATTCAGATTGCATTAAATCTATAGGTTAAATTGGGAAGAACTGACATCTTGACAGTATTGAGTCATGAACATGAAATACCCATTTCTTTAGTTGTTCTTTGGTTTTGTTCATCAGTTTTGTAGTTTTATTAATATAGATATTATACATACTTTGTTAGGTTTGTACATATAAGTATTTCATTTTAATGGTTAATGTAAATGGTATTATGTTTTTAATTTCAAATTCTACTTGTTATTGTCATTGTATAGAAAAACAATTGACTTTTGTGTATTAACCTTTATTCTTCAACCTTGTTATAATCACTTACTAGGTCCAGGAGAGTTTTTCTTTTTTTATCTCTTCTTTCAGATTTTCTATATGTATTATCATGTTGTCTGCAGAAAAAGTCAGTTTTATGTCTTCCTTCCTTCTGTATACAATTTCATTTCCTTCTCTTGCCTTATTACATTAGCATAGACTTTCAGTGCAATATTGAAAAGGAGTGGTGAGATGTGACATTTCTGCCTCTACCTGATTATAGCAGGAAAGCTTCAAATTTCTCACCATTATGTGTAATGTTAACTGTTGGTTTTTGTAAATAAACCTTATCAAGGTGAGGAAAAGCTCCTCTATTCCATTTTACTGAGTTTTTATCATGAGTGGCTTTTGGAGTTTACCAGAGGCTTTCTCTGCATCTACTGATATGATCATGTAATCTCTGCTTTTTAGTTTGTTGATGAGATTGATCACATTGATTCTGAATGTTGAGCCAGCCTGCATATTATGGAGAACTTCTACTGGGTCGTGGTATATAATTTAGTAACCATGGGTCATGGTATATAATTCTGTTCATGCTTTTTTGGATTAGATTTGTGTAGCACTCCTGACAACACTGACTCCTTGTCTGGCCCTCCACCTTGTTCATGCCTACCCAAGGATCTCTTTCAGGGTGATGTGTTTCAGGCCCCACAGAGGTTAATATGTATTCCAAGTGGAATGTGGGAAGGCTTGTTCTGAGTGTCATACAGAAGGCTCCACTTCAGATAACTATTAGATGTGACGGTGCACAGATGGTATCCTTCTCGGTAACTCCCCTGTGACCTCACCACCACTGCTCCTCACTCTAGAAAAGGTGGGGTTAAGGTTTGAACTTGGTGGAGAGTTGGGGTGGAGAATAGCTTTATAAAGATGGGATTGTTTGTCCATCCAATCCCTTCATCAATACATTATCCTGAAATAAAACTGTGTGTTATGGGGTGACTTGCTTCATTTTTTAGTGTCAAAGTGACTTCTCAGTCTGAAGGATACTTTACTGATCCTCCTCCACCGTCTTATAGATTTGCTAATCTTTTATTGAAGATTTTTGCATTTATGTTCATGAGAGATATATAGGTCTATAGTTTTCTTGTAGTGGCTTTGTCTGGTTTGATATGAGATAATACTGGCCTCATAGAATGGGTTAGAAAATATTTATTCCCTCTACTTCTACCCTTTGAAAGAGATTGTAGAGAATGGTACAATAAGAAGAAATATGATGGACCTGCAAGTGCAGAAAACAGTCCTTTGCTGACAACAAGGCCTACAGCTGCAAGGAATTGGATTCTCCCAATAAACTGATGAGTTTGGAATCAGATTCCTTCCCTGATGAGATGTTAACCTGAGCAGAAACCTTGATTTTGGCTTTGTGAGCTCCTGGGCTCAGAACCCCCTCATCTAAACCGAACATCTGATTTATAGCTTAATAATAAATAATGAATATATAATGGAATGATAATTAGATATGGTTTTAAGCTGATAAATTTGTGACAACATGGCTGAATTATCAATACCAGTGTTACTCTTTTTTGTAGAAGGAAATAGATGGAGACAATCCCTTTGAAACAGATCAGTTTTCTTTGCTTCTCAGTAGCATTTGTTGATTACATATTCCATCAGTCATCCACTGCTCTATGGAATGTCTTATTGTCCAATAAGTAAAACATCTTTGTTTCTGAAAGGAAGTTTCTGGAAAATGCTCTCAAGATTTGGCTTTCCCATAGATGACAAGAACTGGGGACATAGTACACAACTATAGTCTCTCTTCCCAAGTAGATTTCAATACAATTTAATTTAATCATCCCCCGTAGGCTTGCTTATATATCTTGTTGATCAGTACAGTTGACACTTTTATTCTGAATAATCTTTTATTGTTTACTATATCTTCAGGCTTCACTCCAATTGGTGAGAAATCTATTTTCCCAAGACAATAGATTATAAATAAAACAAGTAGTGCCGTATGAACTTTAAAACAGTCTGATTCCAGTGTCAGGTCAAAGCAAAACGACTACATTCCCAAAGCCATAAAATATAATTTTACAACTTCTCAATGATTATTTGTTAAGATAGTTCTAACCTATTCTATTGTAGACTTTTAAACAAAACTCCAGCTGCCACCATAAATGAGAGAATGCAAACAAATAAAAAGGGAGGTAATGATTTTTTTGTAAAGCATGAACACATTTTCCATCCATAGGGAACATACAGACAACTCCCAGTGATACCAATTCAAGAATAGAACCAGCAGCAGGTGGTGAGAATGTCATTCATCAACCCTGAAACTAACTTATCTGAGAAAAAACAAACAAACCCTTAAATATCAGGGAGTATCAAAAATTATATTTACATTTTATTTTACCCTCTGAAGTAAAAAGAAAATATTTTTCTGAACCGAGCAATCTACTGATAGACCAGAGTATGCTTAAGGAGAATTTTTTTATTGGTATTATTTTTGACTGAGACTTTTTATTAAGTGTTAGGTGTGCAAATGGTTACTGAATACTCAGCATCTAACAAGGGAAACAGAACAGATGTATAATAGTTTATTCTCAAAATTCTTTGTCGTGAAAGATTTTGGTTACATTTTTAACAAAAAATGAGAATGTACTAAACCCACTGAATGACCAATTTTTAAATGATTAAAATGGTGAATTTTACGACTCACCTTTCAATGGTGAATGTTATATATATTTGCCACAATAAAAAATTAATTCATATGCCTTGAGAGAAAAGGGATTTTCCCAAGCTCAGTAAGAAACAACTCCTAATACTTATAGGGTTCTCTTAGGATTAGAGCTGCACTGTGCAAAATATTTCTATCAGTAGCCACATGTGAATATTGAGTACTTAATATGTGGCTAGTGTACCTAAGCAACTGATTTTTAAATTTTATTTTAACGAATATAAGTTTAAATTAAAAAGCGAACACAGTACAGTATAAAATAATTTTTCTATTAAACCTTGTATTATTGCTCTGATAGAACTTTAATTTAACAGTTAGATTGCACAAGTTATTGCTGCTGTATTGTAGTCAGTCTGTCAGATGCATACCTTGATTCCAGTAATATATACAAAGAGACCATTTATCTATTTTGTGTCAATGGATTGATTTAGTGTGAATGGTATTTTCTATACTCTGATAAAATTATCATGTCATGATTTGAATATTTCACTCAGGCAACATGAATTACAATTTTACCTATGAAATCATCAGTGGTAATTAAATTAAGAAAATAATCATTATCTTAACTATAATATACTTAAATCATTTTTCTGATTTAAAAATATAAGTGTAAAACACATTGGTAAATTAATAATAAAAGCATACTAGTGATGCTGAGCTGAACAAAAATGAAGAAAGTAGTGTGAAGACCAGAATATTGAAGGAAAATATGTACTGGAAAATGGTATGTCCAGTATCTCATAAAATGACAATAGAAATTGTTGTAACAGAGTCCAATCAAAAATTGTTTGTTGTGTAAACTCTTTTTGAGATAATAATATAGATAATATTAAGATTTTTTTCAGCAAACAATGAATTTGATGTTTCTTCTTGGAAGTCTAAAAAGAACTGATGAAATTAGTGAACTAGAATCAGAATCAACAAAAATTTTAAATTATTCTTAACAGGATCTGAGATTGTAAATTTGACCAGCTATAAAATGACTTCCATTCCCTCCCAGAAATGGAGAACCATTTTGAGATGGAGACATGGCAAAATAAATTACTATTTCATCTGTAGGATCTTTGTTAAAAAATTATGAGCAAATGACTAATAAATTAGATACTTTTTAAAAATGTCAATGATTTTCAATTAAGCATGAAATATTGGCCAATATAGCACAGATCTTTCAAAAATATTGAATATTAACTAAGTCAAAATTTGAAAATTACCATTTTCTTTAGTTTTAGCAGTGTTATGCATTGTAAGACACTGCCATGTTAATCCTTTGTGTGTCTTTCATTTCATATGACTTCAATTCATTGCCTAAATAATAAGTTCATGTTATGGATATTTTTAAATCATTTACAACTGTTCCACAAAGGTATCGGTTTGATATGAAGACATTACCTTCCATCATAATGGGATTATGACAGTTATGTCAAAAATCAGGACTGCTTGCACTTTTGAAACAAGAGAGTAGTAATTTCCTTACTGATACATTCCACTCTATGATGCATAATGAAAACAACCATGATACTATGAAAAGTATCACACATGCGGTTTTAAAAAGGGTTCAGTTTTTATGTGCAAGTGCTATGACTTATTTAAAATAATTAATTAATTCTAGTGATGAGGTTGATGTGATCCTTCAGGGGTTCTACTCAATCTTGTGCTTCACAAAAGCTTCTTGTCCATTGCTACCTTTTTTTACTAAAGAAAAATCCCTCTAATAGTCTCTCTTTTACAACCAGCTCTTCTAGAGGCTGAAAGGTCTCTAGTACCCAGGTAAGCATTAACAAACAGGATGTGCCATGAAAATGGCAGAATTTCTCTGAATCGTAACAGTAGCTCAATTATGGAAACTTTCTAGTGATTTGAGGTATAATTTGATAATTTCCTTTCATTAGGCTTTTTCACTGGTCAGCTTTTTCTCTCCACCAACTCCACCCCCAGGCTGTGGTTCTTAGAAATTTGCTACCAAAAAAAAAAAAAAAAAAAAAAAAAAAAAAAAAAAAAAAAAAAAAATTTCCTAGTTTGAACACTGGAATTAGTAACAGAGTATTAAAAATGCATTAAGCAGGGCAATAAATTTCATTGGCTCTGCACATTTTCATCTTGCACAATACACAACAGTTTTATTTTGTAACAGACTTTTTAGTGAACAGATGCAATAGCTACCAGGGAAGTAGGACTAAAAATTCACAGTCAAAGACACTGCTGTAATAATGTTTACTGGGTTTTGCTGACATATGGAATAATTTGTCTTAGACCCTGGAATGCATATATTCCTCAGTCTTGGGAAAAAATGGAGGAATGATTTTATGATATAATATTTTTCAAATTAGCGTCATCAGCAATCATTAAGATGGCTATGATTTTCAAAGTAGGCAAAGAGAAATTTAAGTCAGCTTCGTGAATCCTTTTCATATAGTGACACTTATATGTCCTATGTAATTATAGACTATGTACATGCATTAATTTTCTTTCTAGAATTAACTAAAAGACTAAAAATGATTCTCTATGAATGTCTGAATAGAGAATTAGAATGAGCAATACCTAAAGCCACTATCTCTTATAAACACAAGATAATTTCCTCATTAAAGAATTCAAAAGAATCAGTTGTGAAATTATATCTTGTTGAGAGATGCTTTTTCTTCCATGTAAGCAAATAATTTTCAAGGTAGAGTTAGTGGTTCAGTAACACTCTAGTAACATGACGATGTCCACAATTACTCCAGGGTTTCCTATTTTATTCCCTCTTTAAAAAAAAAGAAAAAGAAAAAAAAAGAAGAGAAAAAAAGGCTGCTAAAATTTAAGTACTATTTCTGTTTCTAGTATAGCTTTGTAAGATTTTAATAGAATAAGTCTCTCATAAGTAATAACTAGAAACCCAGGTCACACAAACAAAAAACTATAGAAGAGATTTGGAGAACAAAATAAAGTAGACGAATTTTGGAGAGCAAGTCAGTGTTGTGGGAAATGGCTGGGGTGGGGTGGACTGACATTGCAGGAAGGTCTCCAAGTGCGACACATGGTAAGTAAGGATTCAACAAAGTCCATCATCTTTCTTCCCTGAGGAAAGTGAAAGCAAAGATTTGGACAATTATGGCCCATGAAGAATGAGAGCAGGTACTGAGAGAGAGAGAGAGACAAGGGGAAAACAAGCAAGCAAACAAACAAAAACTACAGTAGTCCCAAATTCTGCATGTTAGTTTTACTTAATTCTCTGGCTGACCCCAAGCCAGCATGTGCAGGGAAACCTTGAAGCAATGAGTGGAAAGGATTAATGAATTGCCCTTCTACTGTGACCATCCAGGAAAAAGATATTTTGCAGTTTGAACACAACTAGGTCAACTGCTTGTTTAAATAAAAATGTCAACACTCAGGGCACCTGGGTAGCTCAGTCAATTAGGCACCTGGCTCTTGGTTTCAGCTAAGGTCATGATCTTGGGTTCATAGGATGAAACTCCATATCAGACTTTGCACTTAGCAGGTAGTCTGCTGGAGATTCTCTCTCTCTCACTCCCTATGCCCATCCCCCTGCACACCTGCTTTCTCTTTCTCAAATAAATAAATAAATAAAATCTTAAAAAAATATATCAACACTCTTCACATCAGTGTATTAAAAATACAAAAAAAATATATTTTTAAGCACAACATATCCAAACTGCTGAAAGACAAAAGTAAAGGAAAAGCATTGAGAGCTGTCATGCAAAAACACAGCATCGAGAGGATTCCAGCAGATGGCAGAGTAGAAAGCACGAAGAATCTGTCTCACCACCTAGGCAACAACTGCACTGCCAGATTCTAATATTTCTCTTTTGGAACTTTGGAATTGTTGAAAGCTTACAACTTAACAGGAGAAGACTTGGAGGATAAATTCCAGTTAATTTCTCTCAATTTCAGCTCTTAGCACAATAGTATCTCTCCCCATTTCATACCCACAGCTCTATGACAAGTAGTTGTGAATGTGTATTTTAGAAGCATCTTGCATGTAATTTGTGGACACTTGCTGTCCAACAATTATTGGGGGCCTGTACTCTGATCACTGATTGTTGTTTTTGATATCAGTACTACAAAGAGAAAGGTGGCTATTGCTGTTCTATCTCACCACTTTTTGGCTCTCCCACTCTTGCTGAAGTGACCTCTAGAGTATTTAAAAGGCTAGCACTCTTAATATCTAAAGAGTAAAAATGTGATGGTTACAATGTGATGACTAAAGGGTAAAAGATGAGAAGAGTCAAAGGTTGTACACTGTTGCAAAATAGCTACTGTTTATATACATGATTAATGCTGAACAACCACTAGGATGATGACAAAAAGTAACTGCAAAGGGACTTATAAATATCAAAATAATTCTCAGTTAAATCAAATAATGGAAAAAGAAAGGAATAGAAAAATGGAAACAAGAGAATATAGAAGCAAAAAGTGACGTTTCCCACCATCCAACATACACTGTACAGTTTTTACTTTATATTTTATCAGCATTCTAACCCTCCATTTGAATGTAAGCTACGTGAAAGCAGAGCTCATTTTCTTTTCATGTGTTTATTCATGTTTTTAAATTAATTTCAATTTCACATCTCTGAGTACTTGAAACATACTAGATGCTTAAAAATTATTGGTTGCATAAATGAATACACTCCAGACTTAATTATTCTTTATCAAGGTGGAACTAATAATCTAATGTAAGCCAGATATACCCATATGAGGGAATAAATAAAATTCATTTATATTCTTCACCTGAGTGCTAAATCCAATTCCATGTTTTCTAAAGCTTACTATTACTATAATCACATATTCTTAGTTTTTGAATTGTAGTGTAATTTCTGGTTCATTGGCAGCTCAAGTTACCATTTTAAATCCTATCAAGAAAAGCATGAGTAGAGATGAATGATACTCACTTGAGTCGGTTAGGCTCATATTATCAAGGGCTCCTTCCAGATGCTTTATGATGATGAAAATGCTGTATCAACTTATTAAGTTTGTTCAATTAAGCCACATAGTCCTTTACAGACTCCTATTATAACATGTTGATATTTTGATATCTAGCCCCAGAAGCAAACCATGCAGGGGTATCTTAGAAAGTGAGGTAGGAAGGTTTCTTGAATCTAATGACTTTGTACATATTTATAGTTACTGATAATATTATTCTGACATTTGGAATTGATGTATATGTTTTTACATTAAATGGTATGAGTTTATAAAGTACTTTGCAAGGTATCTGTCACATTATTTCTTTTTAACATATTAAAAAGATAGTACTAGATGAAGTTAAAACATCACCTTCCCTTCGAACTAGCTTTATCTGTTTATCTAGACAAATCTTAAGATTACCTCAGGGTTTGCTGAGGCTGTTGATTGGACAGAGAAAGAGAAAGAGACAAAGATGGGGAGAGAGTTTAAGTGAAATTTGTTTCCAGTGTTTATTTTTTTCTTTCAACAGATCAAATACCAGAGTGCAAGGATACATACAACTAGACTGTGATGGGGTTCTCAACCAAACTAAGGGCTATAGCTTCTGGGTATCTGGAAAAATTAGAATAAAGAGAGAATGAGAGGGGTACCTGGGTGGCTCAGTAGGTTAAGCCTCTGCCTTCAGCTCAGGTCATGATCTCAGGGTCCTGGGATCAAGCCATTCATCAGGCTCTCTGCTTGGCAGGGAACCTGCTTCCCACTCTCTGCCTGCCTCTCTGCCTACTTGTGATCTCTCTTTCCCTCTCTGTCAGATAAATAAATAAAATCTTTAAAAAGAGAGAGAGAGAGAATGAGAATGACCCAAAAGAAATGGATCATTCCTGCAACCAATCATATATTAATCTGTTCCCTGAAATCATTAGTTTTCACTTTTATGTAAGAGAAATTTTAATAAATTAAGAAGTCAAAGAAGTTCAACAATTTCACTGCAGTTTACTAGAATTTTAGTGTGGAGGGGGGAGGTAGAATAAAACAGGAACTGCCTATCACATATGGCCTAATTCTTAGGAAACCCAAATGGAAAATTTTTATATTGAAAAATAAGAGACACCCATTTATTTAGTGAAGAAGTATTAACAAGGCCATTTAGAAAATTGCATTAAACTAGCCATGAATATATTCCTTAAAAAAAAACTGTTTAATAAGTTAGTTCTCAAAACTTATTTACCAATTTAAGATGAGCTTAGTGGAAGTTGCTCATCTCTGTTTCACAAAATATAGGCTAGGATGGTCAGTCCAGTATTTACACTATTTACTTAGGTTTCTTCACAGGCTGCCTGGGCTTCCTCACGGTAGGGGTTGGTTACAAGAGTGACTATCACAAGAAAATGGTATCTCTTTGACATTGCTTCAGAAGTTACATGGCATCATGTCTGCTGCAGTATATTGGTTGAAGTAGTCAGAAAATTGCCAGTTTTAAGGGAAACAGGTACAGTTAACCCTGGTTGATGCAGGAGTGGTAAAATTCTAGAAGTACAGTCATGGCCATCTTTGGAAAATCCAAACTTTCATACTCAGATCTTCTGTGACCTACACACTGTATTTTGAACAAAATAAACATTTACCCCTATGTGAAAAAATATCAAAAATTCATGTTTCTACACTTACATCATTTGGGCACTTCCCATATGTTTCAGTTCAACTTCGATAAGGTAATTTCCAATGTTTCAGTTGTTCAGTGGCTTAATTTACTCACAAATACTTTTAATCATTTGTTTACTTTTAGCACTTTACATAAGTTACATGTCTTCATGCAAAATGCTAATTTTTATTATGTTGAGTAAATAATATTTAATTACCTTTAAAATTATAAAAGTCTTTAACAAACTAGAGCATAATTAATAATTAACACTGATTTTCACTACTCCTCTTTTTGATATTTTACCTCTATACATTTTAATTTCAAACTGCCTTATCCTGAACCATATTTAAATTAGAATATTTTTTATTATTTTTATTAACATATAATGTATTATTTGCCCCAGTGGAACAGGCCTGTGAATCATCAGCCTTATATACTTCAATGTCCACAACCCAACCACCCTCTCCATAACCCTCTCCCCTCAGCAACCCTCAGTTTGTTTTGTGAGATTAAGAGTCTCTTATGGTTTGTCTCCCTCCTGATCCCATCTTGTTTCATTTTTTCCTTCCCTACCCCCCAAACTTCCCAAGTTGCCTCTCAAATTCCTCATATCGGGGATATCATATGATAATTGTCTTTCTGTGATTGACTTATTTCGTTATGCATAATACCCTCTAGTTGTATCCATGTCATTGCAAATGGCAAGACTCTGTTTCTTTTGATGGCTGCATAGTATTCCATTGTGTGTATATATACCACATCTTTTTTATCCATTCATCTGTTGATGGACATCTAGGTCCTTTTAATAGTTTGGCTTTGTGGACATTGCTGCTATAAACATTCAGGTGCATGTGCCCCTTTGGATCACTACATTTATATCTTTAGGGTAAATACCCAGTAGTGCAATTGCTGGGTCATAGGGTAGCTCTATTTTCAACTTTTCGAGGAACCTCCATGCTGTTTTCCAGAGTGGCTACACTAGCTTGCATTCCCACCAACAGTATAGGAGGGCTCCCCTTTCTCCACATCCTCTCCAATATCTGGTGTTTCCTGACTTGTTAATTTTAGCCATTCTGACTCGTGTGAGGTGGTATCTCATTGTGTTTTGATTTGTATTTCCCTGGTGCCGAGTGATGTGGAGAATTTTTTCATGTGCCTATTGGAAATCTGGATGTCTTCTTTGTGGAAATATCTGTTCATGTCCTCTGACCATTTCTTGATGATTGGATTATTTGTTCTTTGGGTTATTTGATTTTGATAAGTTCTTTATATATTTTGGATACTAGCTCTTTATCTGCTATGTTTTTTTTGCAAATTCTCCCATTCTGTCAGATGTCTTTTGGTTTTATTGACTCTTGCCTTTGGTGATGTTTCTAGGAAGAAGCTGCAACAGCTGAGGTCGAAGAGGTTGCTGCCTGTGTTCTCCCCCAGGATTTTGATGAATTCCTGTCTCACATTGAGGTCTTTCAACCATTTGGACTCTATTTTTATGTGTGGTACAAGGAAATGGTTCAGTTTCATTCTTCTGCATGTGGCTGTCCAGTTTTCCCAACACCATTTGTTGAAGAGACCGTCTTTTTTCCATTGAACATTCTTTCCTGCTTTGTCGAAGATTAGTTGACCATAGAGTTGAGGGTCTGTTTCTGGGCTCTCTATTATGTTCCATTAATCTATGTGTCTGTTTTTGTGCCAGTACCATACTGTCTTGGTAATGACAGCTTTGTAATAGATCTTGAAGTCTGAAATTGTGATGCCACGAACTTTGGCTTTTTTTTTGTTTTCAACATTCCTCTGGCTATTCGAGGTCTTTTCTGGTTCCATACAAATTTTGGGATTATTTGTTCCATTTCTTTGAAAAAAATGGATGGTGTTTTGATAGGGATTGTATTAAATGTGTAGATTGCTTTAGGTAGCATAGACATTTTCACAATATTTGTTCTTCCAATCCATGAGCACGGAACACTTTTCCATTTCTTTGTGTCTTCCTTGGTATTTCATGAGTACTTTATAGTTTTCTGAGTACAGATTCTTTGCCTCTTTGAGTAAGTATATTCCTAGGTATCTTACGGTTTTGGGTGTAATTGTAAATGGGATCAAATCCTTAATTTCTCTTTCTTCTGTCTTGTTGTTGGTGTATAGAAATGCAAGGATTTCTGTTCATTGATTTTATATCCTGACACTTTACTGAATTCCTGTACAAGTCCTAGCAGTTTTGGAGTGGAGTCTTTTGGGTTTTCCACATGAAGTATCATATCATCTGCAAAGAGTGACAGTTTGACTTCTTTGCTGATTGGGATGCCTTTAATTTCTTTTTCTTTTCCAGTTGCTGAGGCTAGGACTTCTAGTACTATGTTGGATAGCAGTGGTGACATCCCTTTTGTGTTCCTGAACTTAGGAAAAAGTTCTCAGTTTTTCCCCCTTGAGAATGATATTTGCAGTGGGTTTTTCATAGATGGCTTTGATGATATTGAGGTATGTACCTTCTATCCCTACACTGCGAAGAGTTTTGATCAAGAAAGGATGCTGTAGTTTAACAAATGCTTTTTCAGCATCTATTGAGAGTATCATATGGTTTTTATTCTTTCTTTTATTAATGTACTGTATCACATTGATTGGTTTGCAGATGTTGAACCAACATTGTAGCTCTGGAATAAATCCCACTTGGTCATGGTGAATAATCCTTTTAATGTACTGTTGGGTCCTATTGGCTAGTATGTTGGTGAGAATTTTCCCATCTGTGTTCATCAAGGATATTGGTCTGTAATTCTTTTTTTGATGAGGTCTTTGTCTGGTTTTGGAATCAGGGTAATGTTGGCCTCATAAATGAGTTTGGAAGTTTTCCTTCCATTTCTATTTTTTGGAACAGTTTCAGGAGAATAGGAATTAACTCTTTAAATGCTTGGTAGAATTCCCCTGGGACGTTGTCTGGCCCTGGGCTCTTGTTTGTTGGGAGCTTTTTGGTGACTGCTTCAATCTCCTTACTGGTTATGGGTCTGTTCAGGTTTTCTATTTCTTCCTGGTTCAGTTTTGATAGTTTATACGTCTCTAGGAATGTATCCATTTCTTCCAGATTGTCAAATTTGCTGGTGTATAGTTGCTTATAATTGTTTGTATTTATTTGGTGTTGGTTGTGATCTCTCCTCTTTCATTCATGATTTTATTTATTTGGGTCCTTTCCTTTTCTTTTTCACAAGTGTGTCAAGGGCTTTATCAATCTTATTAATTCCTCCCAAGAATCAGCTCCTAGTTTCATTGATTTGTTCTACTGTTTTTTGGTTTCCATTTCATTGATTTCTGCTCTGCTCTTTTTCTCTTCTCCTGCTGGGTTTAAGCTTTCTTTGCTGTTCTTTCTCGAGCTCTCTTAGGTGGAGGGTTAGGTTGTATATTTGAGAACTTTTTTGTTTCTAGAGAAAGGCTTGTATGGCTGTATACTTTCCTCTCAGGACTACCTTTGCTGTGTCCTGCAGATTTTAAACAATTGTGTTTTCATTATCATTTGTTTCCATGATTTTTTTTTCAATCCTTCTTTAATTTCCTGGTTGACCCATTCATTCTTTGGTAGGATGCTCTTTAGCCTCCATGTATTTGGATTCTTTCCAACTTTCCTCTTGTGATTACATTCTAGCTTCAGAGCATTGCTGTCTGGAAAATATCCAAGGAATGATCCCAGTCTTTTGGTACCAGTTGAGACCTGATCTGTGACTCAGAATGTGATCTATTCTCGAGAATGTTCCATGTGCACTAGAGAAGAATGTGTATTCTGTTGTTTTGGGATGGAATGTTCTGAATATATCTGTGATATCCATCTGTTCTTGTGTGTCATTTAAGGCCTTTATTTCCTTGTTGATCTTTTGCTTGGGTGATCTGTCCATTTCAGTGAGCGGGGTGTTAAAGTCCCCTACTATTATTGTATTATTGTCAATGTGATTCTTTTATATACTCTTTGGCTTAAAACCTAATTTATCTGATATAAGGATTGCCACCCATTCAGTGGATTAAGCCTCTGCCTTTGGCTCAGATCGTGATCTCAGGGTCCTGGGATTGAGTCCTACATCAATCTCTCTGGGAGATTGAGAGATCAATCTCTCTCAACAGGAAGTCTTCTTCCCCCCTTCTCCCTCTTTGCCTGACTCTCTGCCTACTTGTGATCTCTCTATGTCAAATAAACAAATAAACAAATAAAATCTTTAAAAAAAAATAAGTTTTGCCACCCCAGCTCTCTTTTGATGTCTATTAGCATGGTAAATTGTTTTCCACCCCCTCACTTTAAATCTGGAGGGACTTTGGGTCTAAAAAGAGTTTTTTGTAGACAGCATATTGATTTTGTTTTTTGTTTTTTTGTTTTTTTTAAATCCATTCTGATACCCTGTGTCTTTTGATTGGGGAATTTAACCCATTTACATTCAGGGTACCTATTGAAAGATATGAATGTAGTCCATTGTATTGCCTGTAAGGTAACTATTACTGTATATTGTCTCTGTTCCTTTCTGATCTGCTACTTTAGGTTCTATCTTTGCTTAGAGGACCCCTTTCGGTATTTCCTATAGGGCTGGTTTGGTGTTTGCAAATTCTTTTAACTTTTGTTTATCATAGAAATTTTTATCTCTCCTTCTATTTTCAATGACAGTCTAGCTGGATATAGTATTCTTGGCTGCATATTTTTCTCTTTTAGTGCTCTGAATATATCATGCCAGTTCTTTCTGGCCTGCCAGGTCTCTGTGGATAAGCCTGCTGCCAGTGTAATATTTCTACCATTGTATGTTGCAGACTTCTTGTCCCGAACTGCTTTCAGGATTTTCTCTTTGGCACAAAGACTAGTAAATTTTATTATTAGGTGACAGGGTGTGTACCTATTTTTATTGATTTTGAGGGGGTTCTCTGCACCTCCTGGATTTTGATGCTTATTCCCTTTGCCATATTAGGGAAATTATCTATTATAATTTGCTTCAATATACCTTCTGCTCCTCTCTTCTTCTTCTGTAATCCCTATTATTCTAACATTGTTTCACCTTATGGTATCACTTATCTCCTGAGTTCTTCCCTCGTGGTCTAGTAGTTGTTTGTCTTGCTTTTTCTCAGCTTCTTTATTCCCCATCATTTGGTCTTCTATATCACTCATTCTCTCTTTTGCCTCATTTAACCTAGCAGTAAGAGCCTCCACTCTTGATTGAACCTCCTTAATTCCTTTTTTGACTTCAGCTTGGTTAGATTTTTGTTCTTTTATTTTTCCAGAAAGGAATTTTATTTCTCCAGACTGGGTTTCTCTATTATCCTCCATGCTTTTTTCAAGCCCAGCTAGCACTTTGTGAATTGTAATTCTGAACTCTTAATCTGACATATTTCCAATGTTTTTATTGATTAGGTCCCTAGCCATCAGTACTGCCTCTTGTTCTTGTTTGTTGTGGGTTTTTCCACCTTGTCATTTTATCCAGGTATGAATATATGAACAAGAGATTAAAATACTAAAAGGGTGTCAAAGACCCCAGAGAAATGTATGATAACCAAATCAAAAGAGACCCCAAACCAAGGACAGAAGAAAGGGGGTAAAATAAATAAAAATAAAAATCTATCTATCTATCCATATCTATCTATCTATCTATCTATCTATCTATATCTATATTTATATCTATATCTATAGCTATAGCTATATCTATCTATATTTGTAAAGATTGGTGAATAGAACAGAGCCACCCACTTGATTTTGGGTGTATTTTGGTCTCTTAGAAGAAACTACCTCCCAAAATTTTAATGAAAGGGAAACCTATATATATGTATGTATGTATGTGTGTATATATATATGTATATGTGTGTATATATATATATATATATATGTGTGTGTGTGTGTGTGTACACAAAAATAATGGTAAACACTATGAAGGGATGGAATATGACTGTAAGTTGAAAATTTTAAAAAAATTCTAAAAAAGGAATTGATAAGATAAGTTGGTTGGAAAGAGAAAGAAGAAGAAAAAAAGGTGGGGGGACAGAATGTGCTCAGGCTGGAGATTAGAAAAAACCCCTGTGTTAGATTTAGGGTATATTTTGATCTATTAGCAGAAATCGTATTCCAAATTTTTTAGATTAAACAAAAAAACCATAGGTATACCAAAAAAAAAATACAGTAAAGTTTAAAATATGACTATAATAATGAAAGTTTAAAAAGATTTTTTTTTTAAAAGAAAGGTATTGTTAAGATAAACTAGTTAAAAGACGTTAGAAGAGTTAAGAGGAAAAGTTAAAAAA